>NC_141037.1:57462500-57515000 GCF_052040795.2 Danio rerio | reverse complement strand
ATCATTTCACAGCGCAGACAATTAACTTGAGTAAGAGCGTCTTTCCATGACCTCAACTCTTTTTTTTCTGCCTCAAACAATGGCAGTAATAAAGCGTGAGTCATTGATGTGGTGAACGTGTTAGCTCATGGTGCAGAAATCAAGTGAAAGGGAAGATTTATCACATTATCAGCGGCACTAATGTCCATCTGAACTCAGCTCAACTGTGCTTAATCTACTTTACTGTTCCAGCTCAGCTAGTCTGGCACACTGTTATGTTGTGGGTTTATTTTGCATCGCCTCGGATAAACCTATTATTTTTTTTTAAACACACAATAAAATTTGGTAACACTTTAATTAAAGGGCTGTTCATTAAACCTTTATAATCATGACGTGACATGTGAATGAGATTATGCATGCTTATTAGGGCTGCACAACATATGGTTTCAGCATCGATATCGCAATATACGCATCTGCAATAGTCACGTCTCAAAACTGCTATTATTATCGACCAGGAGCTATATTTGAAAACGCTTAACATTTGTCATTGCAATGTTCAACCCAGGTTCGTTCTGAATATGTACCCCTATATACATTTCTGGAGAGTGCTAAATACGTACCAGGAACTACGTTATTTTGCAGTTTTTGTTTTTCGCGAATCCACCAGAGGCCACTGTGTATGCTTTTTCACATCTCAAACTACTCTCGCAAGTGCCATTCGCCCCTGCTATCCACCAGAGACTGCGGTTAACTGACTGACTGACCGATCGACTTACTGACCAACCGACCGATACCCCACCCACCCCTTCTTTAAATCCAGACACGTGCACACATAGGGCTCAACCTGTGCAGTGCACATCCCTTTTCTGTCTTGGATATAAAGTGCCCTTCCAAAATGATCAAAAGTGCCCCCGCGACATCCCCTCCCGCCCTTCGTTACAATGGGCACGCGACAACAACGCGCGCGACACCATGAAAATTTTTTCCTGCACATGCCCTTTGGACAGTCTCTGCACGAGCCTGCCTAAATCCAACCCATAGTGTTTTCCAAAGCAATTGACCACGATCACCCCCTTCCCTAAACCCAACCGACAGTTTTCAAAAGCAATCCAGAAAAAGAAAAGCCTCGCCTGATTTTTAACACATTTTCAGATCTTACCACGTTCTTACCCCGTTATTTACTTGTTTATTGTATTTTTTACATTCTGTTTTTGTTTTACCTGCTTACTGGAACCGTTCTTCACTGTACTCAAACCCTGATGTCGCAGTAAACTCCGCTCTGCGTCTGCCAACGTACGCTGCTAGTCATTGGGCAAATTGGTAACAGGTTGTAAGCGGTCAGCTGATAGCACAAATAGGAACAGCATCATACCGCCCTGTAGCGTTCATTTTAAAGATGAAATGCAGCCATACGTTCCTCTGGCAACACTGCAAAAAATGCTTTTCTTGCTTAGATTTTTTGTCTTGTTTCTAGACTAAATATCTAAAATTTCTTATATCAAGAAGCATTTTCTAGACAAGCTAATCATATTGTCTTGTTTTGAGAAATAATATGCCAATATTAAGTGAATTTTTCCTTTAAACAAGCAAAATAATCTGCCAATGGGGTAAGCAAATTAGTCTTGTTTTTTCTTTTGACGTAAGATTATTTTGCTTACCCCATTGGCAGATTATTTTGCTTGTTTTAAGGAAAAATTCACTTAATATTGGCATATTATTTCTCAAAACAAGACAATATGGTTTGCTTGTCTAGAAAATTATTCTTGATTTAGGAATTTTTAGATATTTGGACTAGAAACAAGACAAAAAATCGAAGTAAGAAACGCATTTTTGCAGTGTACATAATTTGCGATCTCCAGAAGATCTCCATTTTCAAAATAAGCCTATGTTGGCAATTTTTAACCATTAAGTTACCAAAACATTTATTATTTATGTGTGTTTTCAGGACCTGCAAGCATTTTTTTTAAGTCAGTTTAAAGCAGGGGTCTCAAACTGCCGGCCAGCGGGCCATTTGTGTTCAGCAGTGCTTCAGACTGAGCTGAGCCCAGATTGATGAGCTGTTGTCCGGTGTCTGCAAGAGGATTTCCCCTCAGGACACCAACAACAGGCACAACGATCACAATCACGCCCATACTAGAGCAAGCTCCTGATTGGTTAATGCGGCGCGACTTTCCATTGACTTTAATGAAAGAGTTTTGAATTATAACATAAACCATATCAAGGTAATGTCTACAAAGATAATGTTTGGCATGTATTTAGTGACATTTTGTCTTAAAAATATTAACCTAAAGACTGACTGTCTCCGCCTACTGAATCATACATTCAGTATCATCTTTTTTGTGTGCGTGTTTACGAAACCACATAAACATTTGCATGAAACATTTCCGTGTTATTTGTGATTTCAGTAATTTGCCTCTATTCTCTGACTCTACTTTTTGGTTAACTCTGTTACATCGGTTATAAAAAAGGCTGAAAGAAAAAACATGCAAGTTGCCACAGAAGATGTCACTTCCTGTGGCGAGAAACTCCAGAAGGAATTGAGGATAGAAATAAAGAAATACTCACAGATATTTAAGGTTTTCCAAATCTTCGAAGGCTCCTCTTGGGATTCTTCTGATGTGGTTGTTATTTAAAAGGCTTAAAGAAAGACGAAAGAAATGGATTAACAAGTACAATTAAAAACGATGCTCACACATAATGCCCGTGTTAAAGCTGCGGTATGTAAGTTTGACACCCAGTGGTTGCAGTAGGTATTGCACTCCTGATTCAAAACACATGCAAGGGCAGGTTGCCAGACTGATGACACCAACGGGAGTGTGCCTGACTACCGAGCCTAAAGGCTGATATAAGTCATGTTCTGAATGAAAGCAACGGCAAGTGATGCATATTTCTCATATCGAAAGGAGTTTTATATTTTAATTAATTTTTAATTAATAATCTAAACAAAACTAAACATGAATGTACTTTTTTGTCATATATACTAAGAAATGTGAATAATTATTGATCTGCATAAAAATATACGTTATGCCAACATGTTTAACAGAGTTTTCTGGACAAACATTTTTGTGTTGAATAGGAATGTTCATATTTAAATTATTCACGCATGCGTGATGGCAAAGCAGTGGCGCAGTAGGTAGTGCTGTCGCCTCACAGCAAGAAGGTAGCTGGTTCCAACTTCGGCTCAGTTGGCTTTTCTTTGTGGAGTTTGCATGTTCTCCCTGCGTTCGCTTGGGTTTCATCCGGGTGCTTCGGTTTCCCCCAAAGACATGCGGTACAGGCGAATTGGGTAGGCTAAATTGTCCATAGTGTATGAGTGTGTGTGTGTGTGTGTGTGTGTGTGTGTGTGTGTGTGTGTGTGGTTGTTTCTCAGAGATGGGTTGTGGCTGCAAGGGCATCCGCTGTGTAAAAATGTGCTTGATAAGTTGGCGGTTCATTCCGCCGTGGCGACACCCTTTTTAATGAAGGGACTAAGCCGACAAGAAAATGAATGAATGAATGAATGAACGCATGAGTGATGCGATGATTGAAAACTAAGCTTGTTTATCTGTTGCTTTCAATGCAAATAAATTGGAGAAGTTGTAAGAGGGGTGACACAGTGGCGCAGTGGGCAGCACAGTCGTCTCACATCAAGAAGGTTACTGGTTCGAGCCCCGGCAGGGTCAGGATGATATGCTAACTAGTACTAATTACTTATTTTGCAAATTAAAAAAAAAAAAAAATCCACTAAACAGAAAAAAAAAAAATTGTGTCAATAGCAGTCACTGTAGCTTCAGTTGATGTGACGAGAATATCTTTATGTATTCATTAGATTATAAACCTTACCACTTGGCTGGAGTGCAGTGAGTGCACTATTCTGTGCTTCTGAATGGCTTTGTTTACATTTCTGTCATGTTTCGTCTGGCGCAAACAGCCAAATTGCTCACCACTGCGTATCTCGTCATGTAGCGTGTTGTTAGGACATGGGATTATAATGTAACCTGCTCACCTAATGTTTACGTCAGTAATATTTATATATTTTGTGAATCAATAACCACCTCATGTGGAACTCTGAATCTGCATCTCATTTCGGAGTCTGCTACTGTCCACCAGAGGTAGCATTTCAGTCACGGATGGATACTCTGAGAGCTTTCCTGACTGAATGAATGAAATACGCTCAGCAAGGCAACCCGGGCTGCTGAAATATACTAAACTGGCATTGGGCGGGTTAAAAGACCAAAACAAAGCCAATCCGCCACGTTACACACATTTTCAAAGCAGAATATCTGACTTCAGCATTGTTTTTCAGATCAACAAGAATGTTCACTGAGCATGTTTCTGAATATCTGCAAACATAATATAATGTTTTTTTGCTTTAGAAGAGTCAAACACCTACATACAGCAGCTTTAAATTAAAGCACATGCTGCAAAACATTCATGTCCAACATTGTTATATGAATCAGGAAAAGCAAGTTAACGTCAAGAACCAAATTTAACCTGTTAGCCAGCACTCAATTTTGGGGATTTACACCTACCTAACTTTAAATAGTAACAGTTCCTGACTCCAGTAAGCTACAAACACAAATGATGTATCATTGGAAAGAAGACACTTTGAGCTTTACTGTGGTAAAAGGAGAAGTTGTATGTTAAAATATATAAAAAGTTATACATTATGAAGTCATGAGGAAAAACTTTTTTTATTGTGTTTAATTTTAGTTTTCCATATAGAAACACAGGAAAACATTAATGTAATGTCCTAGAAAAGATATGACTTGAAAGCCAAGTATTTCATATGTTTACATTATAAATTTGATGAAGATAGCATGCAAAATGAGATTACTGTAAAACGTTTTCTGAGGCTATGTCGATGTCCTTCTGTCCCTCATTGTCAGAGGCACTTTCTTAAAAATGATCTTCTCAAGTTTAAACATTCACAGTTGCTGAATAATTTGGTCTACATTCAAAGTTTATGTATCTTTGGAAAGAAGACACTTTGGGCTTTGTTATCCATCATCAAGAGTTTATAATGCTCAAAATGAAAAAAAGTTATAGATGCTTAAACATGCTAGAAAACATGTCTCACTTACAGGGTGTTGAGGTTTTTTAATCGCTTGAAGGAGCCTGGCTGTAAATCCTTGATTTTGTTGAACCTCAGGTCTCTGGAAACAAAAGATAAACACACTTGGATCAAACACACTGTATGCTGTTGCCAAATAGTGCATAACAGTCTTATGAAGTCTTAAGTCTGAAAATCACACTGACAATCTGGATGTCGAATCTGCCATACTGTGCTTATGAAAGTGTAGATGTCCAACCTAGGAAGTATGGGGTGCCACAAGGCTCCGTCTTAGGCAATAGTATCTGGATGCAGCCTTTATAATGCAAGCTGAGATTGCACCACTCAGCGATGCAATGTCAAACACAGTGCACTCAATGGTGTGAGTGACGTCATTGTGTTGGGTAGGGTTAGGGGTGGGGTTAGGTGAGCGCGTTAAAAAGCATTGGATGCAGCTCAGATTGCATTGCACTGAGTCTGCAGACAGACCCCTCTCATCTGAGGTCCTGTTAGATTCTTACTTCCCGCAATGTTACAAGAAACCAAAGCTGTATAGTTTTTTATTGTTTTGTATGCAATGCAGCTGATATAGTTTACCAAGCTTTATAAGTTCATCGATATTACAGGGCTTCCCACAGGTTTGAAATACACAATTGAAGTCAAAATTATTAGCCCCCCTGAATTATTAATTTTCCAATTTCTGTTTAATGGAGAGAAGATTTTTTTTCAACACATTTCTAATCATAATAGTTTTAATAACTCATTTCTAATGACTGATTTAATTAATCTTTGCCTGGATGACAGTAAAAAATCCTTTTCAAGACACTTCTATACAGCTTAAAGTGACATTTAAAGGCTTAACTAGGTTAATTAGGGTGGATATTCAAGTTAGAGTAATTGTATAAATAATTGTATAACGATGGCTTGTTCTGTAGACTCTTGATTAAATATATAGTCTAAAAGGGGTGATAAATTTGTCTTAAAAATGACACTTTAAAAATTAAAAACTGCTTGTTTTCTAGCCAAAATAAAACAAATAAGACTTTCCACAGAAGAAAAAATATTATCAGACGTACTGTGAAAATTTCCTTGCCCTATTAAACATCAAAATATTTTAAAAAGAAAAAACTAATTCAAAAGGGGTTATTTATTTTGACTTCAACTGTACTTGCAGTGGTAGCCAGAATAGTATGGAACTATATGCAGCAAACAAAACATAATTAGATTTTTAACACTGTTTTTAATAGCATCTGTTTTAAACGTTTTCTTTTCGATAGGATAAAGTAAAAAAGACTTGAAATAAATGTTTGAAAAATCCACTATTTCTCTTTTATGCTATTGGGGAGCCATGTGCAACCACTGACAGGTCAAATCTGCTTCTCTCTATCTCTCATTCAAATTCAGGTTGCTTTACTGGCATGACATTTTATACAGTATTGCCAAAGCATTTTAAATGTATAAAGTACATCGTGATATATCGACATTATCAAATTAATTAAATATATAACTGAGCAAATGAGGAAAAAAAACGACAGAAGAGGAATAAAAACAGTAAATTATAATTATTGCAGGAATAATAATCATAATATTATGGTGTACACATACTCTGCAGCCAATTTAGATGTAATTTTGTCCTATTTATCCACATATTTAATACTGTAAAAAGCAGCCATTGACGTCTATAGTATTGTGCTAAACTAATACTGAATCAGTGAAACTGTAGTGATTCTGCTCTCTTGGTATCTTTAACAGCATCATAATTCAATTAGCTTCGTTATGAGAACAAATAAGCAAGGAGAACATAACAGGCAATTTCAAGACTGGATGTTTTTTCAATCTCATAGATCATAACATTGATTATAACCCACCAAACTGCTGAGTAAACAAAGGCATGTGCATGTGTTTCAGAACTCCTTGAATCCTCTGAATCCAGGTCTTATTAGCTGTACTTCGCTTGATGTGTTGCCGTCATGTCATGAAGCCAAAAGTATTAAATAGTGGCTATTTATTTATTTTGAATCTGTTGGGTTTTCATGTTGTATATGCTCTTCCTATAGACACAATGATGTTTATACTTTGCAGACTGTATATACTGTACTCTTCCCCCAATCATATCTCTAAATCCAACACTCACAGGAAACAATCTGCACTTTTACATTTTAACATGCGTCATTCTGTGTGATTTATGAGCCGTTTTACTCAGGGAGATAATTTTTTTTTTTAGTCTCTACAAGGTCAAAAATGACTGGTATTGCTATACTTGTGGGGACATTTAGTCTCTCTCTCTCTCTCTCTCTCTCTCTCTCACACACACACACACACACACACGGACACAGACACAAGCTGTACTATAACGAATATTAAAGAGGAAGAGATTACCAGTATTGGTCATGAAAAAAGTTGAGATTAAAATTGCCTGATTTACAGCGTCTTTTAATCCTCAATACTTAAGAGAAGTAACTCACACAAAAAAAGTCATTTAAAGAGAAAGTTCACGCAGAAATCTAAATTTACTCGTTTTATTTCCACTTGTTTCAAACCTGTTTGAGTTTTTGTTGTTGAAAACAAAAGAAGATATTTTGAAGAATGTTGGAAACTGGTAGAAGACAATGGTTACTTGTTTACAGTATTCTTCACAGTGCAGATGTACAGATGTGATGAAAAATCACTTAAGAAATCGATTCTGCATCGATTCAGAGATTTTCAACATGCATCAATATTCTCTCTTGAAACTATTCTGAGCTTAGTTTTTGACAATAGACGGCACCTTAGGCTAGTTTTAACAGCAAATGGCGCTCTAGACTAGATTTAAAGTGCAGACGACGCGCTAGGCTAGTTTTTAACAGCAGACGGCGCTCTAAGCTAGTTTTTAACAGCAGACGGCGCTCTAAGCTAGTTTTTAACAGCAGATGGCGCTCTAGGCTAGTTTTTAAAAGCAGACAAAGCTTTAGGCTAGTTTTAACAGCAGATGGTGCTTTAGGTTATTTTTTTTTAAACTACAGACAATGCTCTAGGCTAGTATTTAACAGCATATGGCGCTCTAGGCTAGTTTTTAACAGCAGAATGGTGCTCTAGGCTAGGCTAGTTTTTAACAGCAGACGGCGCTGTAGGCTAGTTTTTAACAGCAGATGGCACTCTAGACTATTTTTTTTAACTACAGATGATGCTTTAGGCTAGTTTTTAACAGCAGATGGCGCTGTAGGCTAGTTTTTAACAGCAGATGGCACTCTAGGCTATTTTTTTTAACTACAGATGATGCTTTAGGCTAGTTTTTAACAGCAGATGGCACTCTAGGCTATTTTTTTAACTACAGATGATGCTTTAGGCTAGTTTTTAACAGCAGATGGCGCTGTAGGCTAGTTTTTAACAGCAGATGGCACTCTAGGCTATTTTTTAACAGCAGATGGCACTCTAGGCTATTTTTTTTAACTACAGATGATGCTTTAGGCTAGTTTTTAACAGCAGATGGCGCTGTAGGCTAGTTTTTAACAGCAGACTGGTGCTCTAGGCTATTTTTTTAAACTACAGATGATGCTTTAGGCTAGTTTTTAACAGCATATGGCGCTCTAAGCTAGTTTTTAACAGCAGACTGGTGCTCTAGGCTATTTTTTTTAACTACAGATTATGCTCTAGGCTAGTTTTTAACAGTAGATGGCGCTCTAGGCTAGTTTTTAACAGCAGATGGCGCTGTAGGCTAGTTTTTAACAGCAGATGGTGCTCTAGGCTAGTTTTTAACAGCATATGGCGCTCTAGGCTAGTTTTTAACAGCAGACTGGTGCTCTAGGCTAATTTTTTAACTACAGATGATGCTCTAGGCTAGTTTTTAACAGCAGACGGCGCTCTAGGCTAGTTTTTAACAGCAGATGGTGCTCTAGGCTAGTTTTTAGAAGCAGATGGTGCTCTAGGCTAGTTTTTAACAGCAGTTGGTGCTCTAGGCTAGTTTTAACAGCAGATTGTGCTCTAGGCTAGTTTTTTTAAACTACAGATGATGCTCTAGGCTAGTTTTTAACAGCAGATGGTGCTCTAGGCTAGTTTGTAACAGCAGATGGCGCTCTAGGCTAGTATTTAACAGCAGACTGGTGCTCTAGGCTAGTTTTAATAGCAGACTGGTGCTCTAGGCTAGTTTGTAACAGCAGATGGCGCTCTAGGCTAGTATTTAACAGCAGACTGGTGCTCTAGGCTAGTTTTAACAGCAGACTGGTGCTCTAGGCTAGTTTTAACAGCAGATGGCGCTCTAGGCTAGTATTTAACAGCAGACTGGTGCTCTAGGCTATTTTTTTAAACTACAGATGATGCTCTAGGCTAGTTTTTAACATTTTTGCAACAACTCTACATCGAATGTATCTTCTTTTTTCTTCAACAGTAAGAAAAAAAACTCAAACAGGCTTGGAACAAGTAAAGATTTTTAATTTTAAGGAGAACTATCCCTTCAAGAACCCTCATGGTTTTTAAAACATGCACAGCTCCATTTATCTTCTTTCATGTTCGACAGATGAAAATAAAATCATACAGGTTTGAAACTAAATGAGGGTCATGTAGATCACATGTAGATACAAACCTGTATGACACTCTATAGTCTGTGGGGCATAAAAGAAGCCGCTTCTGTCCATACAATAGACATCAATAGTAAGCAAAACAAGCTGATTACAAACATTCCTCAAAATACCACATGAAAAGAAAGTCATACAGGTTCATATCAGATTAAAAAAATACTTGCATACCTTTCATTTTTTAAAATTATCACTATAAAATTTTCGACGTGCAGATCTGGAGTTATGCCCAGCTGGAATTCAGTGCATCAATCCTAGTTTAATTAACTATGATATAAATAAATTAACTGTGAAATTGAAGAATAAGGTGATATTTGATAGCTGATGCTGATATTTTGAAATTCAGGAAAGCAAAAACTGCATTGCCTGATGTGTTGAAACGTTTACTTTTTTCTGAGGATGTGCTAATGGAAGTCACATAAAGATATTGTTGAAAATTAGCTTAGAGCGCTGACTAATGTTCAAACCTAGCCTAGAGCACTGCCTGATGTTTAAAACTAGCCAAGAATGCCATCTGCTTTTCAAAATGAGCTTAGAGCACTGACTGATGTTTTAAGCTAGTTTTGAACGCTAGTCAGCGCTCTAAGCTAGTTTTGAGTGCTGATTGATGTTCAAAACTAGCCTAGAGCGCCATCTGCTGTAAAAAATTAGCTTAGAGCGCTGACTGAAGTTCAAAACTAGCTTAGAGCGCTAACTGATGTTCAAACCTAGCCTAGAGAGCCATCTGCTGTTCAAAACCTGCCTAGAGTGCTGTCTGCTGTTCAAAACTAGCCTTGAGCGCCGTCTGCTGTACAAAACTAGCCTAGAACGCTTACTGATGTTCGAAACTAGCCTAGAGCGCCATCTGCTGTTCAAAACTAGCCTAGAACACAGACTGATTTTAAAACAAGCTTAGAGCGCCGTTTGCAGTTCAAAACTAGCCTAGAATGCCATCTGCTGTTCAAAATTAGCTCAGAGAGTGCTGACTGATGTTTAAAACTAGCCTAGAGCACCGTCTGCAGTTAAAAACTAGCCTAGAGTGCCATCTGTTGTTCAAAACTAGCCTACAGCGCCATCTGCTGATAAAAACTAGCATAAAGCACCATCAGCAGTAAAGAACAAGACTATAGCGCCATCTGCTATTCAAAACTAGACTAGAGCGCCATCTGCCATTTAAAAATAACCTAGAGCGCCAACTGCTGTTCAAAACTAGACTAGAGCACTGACTGATGTTTAAAACTAGCCTAGAATGCCATCTGCTGTTAAAAATTAGCTTAGAGCACTGACTGATATTTAAAACTAGCTTAGAGCGCTGACTGGCATTTAAAACTAGCTTAGAGCGCTGACTGATGTTCAAAACTAGCCTAGAGCGCTATCTGCTGTTAAAAATTAGCTTAGAGCGCTGACTGAAGTTCAAAACTAGCTTAGAGCGCTAACTGATGTTCAAACCTAGCCTAGAGAGCCATCTGCTGTTCAAAACCTGCCTAGAGTGCTGTCTGCTGTTCAAAACTAGCCTTGAGCGCCGTCTGCTGTACAAAACTAGCCTAGAACGCTGACCGATGTTCAAAACCCGCCTAAAGCGCCATCTGCTGTTCGAAACTAGCCTAGGATGCCATCTGCTGTTCAAAATTAGCTCAGAGAGTGCTGACTGATGTTTAAAACTAGCCTAGAGCACCGTCTGCAGTTAAAAACTAGCCTAGAGCGCCATCTGTTGTTCAAAACTAGCCTAGAGCGCCATCTGCTGTTAAAAACTAGCCTAAAGCACCATCAGCAGTAAAGAACAAGTCTAAAGCGCCATCAGCAGTAAAGAACAAGACTAGAGCGCCATCTGCTGTTCAAAATTAGCCTAGAGCACCGTCTGTCTGAAACTAGCCAAGAATGCCATCTGCTGTTAAAAATTAATCTCAGAATGAATTGAAGAGAGAACAGCGATGTGTTCTGGAACTCTCTAAAAAAGCGCCATCTGCTATTCAAAATTAGACTAGAGCGCCATCTGCTGGTAAAACCTAGCCTAGAGCGCTGTCTGGTGTTCAAAATTAGCCTAAAGCACCATCAGCAGTAAAGAACAAGACTAGAGCGCCATCTGCTGTTCAAAATTAGCCTAGAGCACTGTCTGTCTGAAACTAGCCTAGAGCGCCATCTGCTGTTCAAAACTAGCCTAGAACACAGACTGATTTTAAAACAAGCTTAGAGCGCCGTTTGCTGTTCAAAACTAGCCTAGAATGCCATCTGCTGTTCAAAACTAGCTCAGAGAGTGCTGACTGATGTTTAAAAATAGCCTAGAGCACCGTCTGCAGTTAAAAACTAGCCTAGAGCGCCATCTGTTGTTCAAAACTAGCCTACAGCGCCATCTGCTGTTAAAAACTAGCCTAAAGCACCATCAGCAGTAAAGAAAAATTAGCTAAATTAAAAATTAGCTTAGAGCACTGACTGATATTTAAAACTAGCTTAGAGCGCTGACTGGCATTTAAAACTAGCTTAGAGCACTGACTGATGTTCAAAACTAGCCTAGAGCGCCATCTGCTGTTAAAAATTAGCTTAGAGCGCTGACTGAAGTTTAAAACTAGCTTAGAGCGCTAACTGATGTTCAAACCTAGCCTAGAGAGCCATCTGCTGTTCAAAACTAGCCTTGAGCGCCGTCTGCTGTACAAAACTAGCCTAGAACGCTGACCGATGATCAAAACTAGCCTAGAGTGCCATCTGCTGTTCAAAACTAGCCTAGAATGCCATCTGCTGTTCAAAATTAGCTCAGAGAGTGCTGACTGATGTTTAAAACTAGCCTAGAGCACCGTCTGCAGTTAAAAACTAGCCTAGAGCGCCATCTGTTGTTCAAAACTAGCCTAGAGCGCCATCTGCTGTTAAAAACTAGCCTAAAGCACCATCAGCAGTAAAGAACAAGACTATAGCGCCATCTGCTATTCAAAACTAGACTAGAGCGCCGTCTGCCATTTAAAAATAGCCTAGAGCGCCAACTGCTGTTCAAAACTAGCCTAGAGCGCCATCTGCTGTTCAAAACTAGCCTAAAGCACCATCAGCAGTAAAGAACAAGACTAGAGCGCCATCTGCTGTTCAAAATTAGCCTAGAGCACAGTCTGTCTGAAACTAGCCAAGAATGCCATCTGCTGGTAAAAATTAATCTCAGAATGGATTGAAGAGAGAACAGCGATGTGTTCTGGAACTCTCTAAATAAATCCAGAATTTTAGTCTCAAATGATTTCCCACCACAGCTCTATTGCAAACCGTCCCACTATATACAATAGCAAACAATATTCCAAATTTCAATAACTCCGACATACATCGCACAGCCCTGATTCTGCTTTATTATTTTTGCAAACGTCTCAACAAAAGAGGAGACAAACAATTGAAATAAAGAGTGAGGAGCTATTGTGCAGAAACAGCCACTCCACTCCGCAGGTGTTAGTGAGTGTGTGTGTTTGTGTGTGTGTGTGACTCCAGCTATATCCGAGGTCTAGTGAGGTCAAAGTGTGCATAAATCCAAATGCTGGAAATTCCTCAGCAAGCAGATGACCGATGAAGCCTGCTGGGGAAACATCAAACATTGGCTCATTCACAGCGGAGACTCACTGACTTCCACTCGGTGTTCCCAGGCACTGACACACTGACATCAGAACCCTCATGGAAACTCTACAAGCAAAAACATCTGCTTTACCTGTTAGAAAACTAACACCCTTGAATGGTTAAACCCATATAGCAATGCAACTTGCGCTAAACTCATTCTCATCACGTTTGGTGCAAGCTTAGATTACTTAACTAAAAAGGGCACCTATTCAGGGTTTCTGCAGATATCATAAAGTCAAATTTAAGACTTTTTAAGACCTTTAACTATTAAATTTAAGACCTTTATCAGAATATCAAAAATGTAAAATCACAAAATTTGTGGTAAAATAAATGTATTTAATAGGGGTGTAACGATACGCTCAGCTCACGATTCGATATGTATCACGATATTTGGAATAAAAATTGAAAATTAAACTGAAATCAAATTTTATTTAAAAAAACTTTATTACCAAGCTATTATCAAACTATTTTTTTTATGTATTTCTTTTGTTTCAACTTGTTAAACTGAACCTTCTTTAAGAAAATAAATTAAACAGGACTGTCTCTGGAAAATAAAACAACTTAAAAACTCCACTCATCTTGTCTGCTAACGTAACTGCTGCTGCAATCTGAACTCACGTGCGACAGCAGGTGGAACATAGCTCACGAAGAAACAAAGAAAAAACGGACGTCATATCGTAATAAAACCGTCATAACGCCACGATGCATATTGTGACATTTTTGCATCACAATAAATCGTACAACGATAAATCGTTACACCCCTAGTATTTAAGTTGAACAGTACTAAAGACAGGTTAGACGCACCATTGAACTACAGACAAAACTAACAAACAAACAAATATCTTAATACTGATTTATACTTTCACCTGGCGCCGCATCGCACACCTCACGCAGCAAACGAGGCTTTTATACTTGCCATTGAGATATTCTTTTAAATGACATTTGTGGATAAAGTAATGGCATACTCCGCCAGCCGAAACCACGTGGCGTGCACCCACAGAGAACCTCCGCAAACACATCGATGACGTCACATTCACCGCACGCACGGAGTCAATAACAGAAAGCTGATTGGCTATTGCAAGTTGACCTTATTTGTAGTTGTAACACTGCAAATTACATTAGGACTAGTGAAAAAAGAACTTCAACCCCGCGAAAACCAAGCAACAACAACAAAAAATAATTTAAATGAGCGTTAAGGCTGATTTATACTTCTGCGTCAAACGCACGCGTATGCTACGACGTTGACGCATAGCCCTACGCCGTGGCCGTCGGCGTCGCTGACGTGCACCTCTCAAAAAATGTAACTACATGTCGCAAGATGCGCAGCGCAAGCTCTGTGATTGGTCGGCTTGGTAGCACTGACGAGTCTAGGCGGGGCCAAGAGCCGCGTGAATGGCGCGAGCCTGATGGAGCGATTGTTTACAAGTGTGGAGTCCTGTGAAGGAGCTCCGGATGGAAAGTTTTGTTTTGTGTTTACCTCATAGTTAAAGTTGTTGCACGTCCGCCAGTTCCTGCCTCAAAATGAGCGAGTTTGAGCCACTTGTACATCCCGGAAGTGTTCAGGAAAAGCAATAAAGCAGCGAAGAAACTCGACACAGAGGAACATTTACACCTCACTGCCAACTAGCGTTTCGGAAGTGTTAATGCAGACCGACAGAGACAGCGTGCTGAAGTATAAATGCACAGCTACGCGCGTTGCATGCGCCGTGGGTTACGCCGGTCACTTGACGCAGAAGTATAAACCAGGCTTTAGATGTAGCGTTACATGGACATCTGAAAAATAAGACCTGTGCAAAAATATTTAAGACCTAGAACAGCCAATTTAAGACTTTTTAAGACCTTAAATTTTGATTTTTAAACTTTAGATTTTCAAGACTTTTTAAGACCCCGCGAAAACCCTGATATTACACAAACATTACTTTTATAAGGAGTTTAAACACAGTTATATGTCAGCAGTGTGTAAATATATATATATCTGTATATCCAAATACAGACTATACCCAAGCTTGTGATGAATGCTCATGGCAGAATCATATCTCCCAGATAAATAGGCAGAGGCAGCCATACGTTATGAATTAATAGGCTGATTCTGGTCAGACGTCTGGTCCAGATTAAGCACACGACTCTCCCTCCAATGTTCACATCATAAATCGGTGATCAGGAAAGACTGCGGAGTCATTTTCACAAAAGTAGAACCAGTATGTTGCGGGCAGATACAAATATGTGGTGTTTTCTCACTTCTGGCCAAATGAAGTGATTAAGCGAGCTCCTGGACACTTTGCTTACATTTGCATGGGAATCCTGGAACTGACCCAAATATCAGTGTGCTTCTAGCCGAGTGTCTGTATTTCCAAGGCACTGGAAGACAAACGAATGTGCCTGACAGCCCCTCGGTGTCTTAGACATCCCCCTCTGACAGAGAAACGTGCCCAGACACGGAGCGCTCGGATTCCAGCAGACCCCTGTATTGCCTTAGGAAACAGTCATCTAGAGCACTGCACACACACACACACACACACACACACACACACACACACACACACACACACACACACACACACACACACACACACACACACACACACACACACACACACACACACACACACACACACACACACACACTCTTTCATTCCAGTCCTGATAAACAAACACACCTCTCTAGTCTTGAAGGGGTTTGGGTGAACTATGCCTTTAAGGTCCCATAATGCAATTCCCAGCCATAACCATAAATAAACAAGAAAAATAACAACCTGTGTATCACAAAGTACACAACCTGGGATAATGAAGACATGAGGATCTAATAACAGGCAGTGTATTTACATGACAATAATCCAACATACACAACTAGACTGGACAAATGACTAGTGTATAATTGGTAACCACGTAAACAAACGCAGACTCGGGAAGAAACACAGGAAACGGGACCTTAGAAACAATGGAACAATATACAAAACAAGAGCGGCAAGAAATAATACAGACCTAAAAGTGTTTTCACACCTGAGTATCATCTGCTTTGTTCAGAAACAGGGATTTAAAACAGTTTAGTGTCATCTTAGTTGGCTTTAATGTATTTCTAAATACACTGGGCAATATTTCTAAATGGATGGATGACCAAAATGTGCATGTTTTTTACTACAATTTTACCTTCAAATAAACATGTTAAGTTAAAATAATTGATTCATTTTCTTGGCATGTTCAAATACATATTAATAAATTATGTTAAAAGATGTTAAATGTTGTTCTTAAAGGGAAAGTACAGCAAAAGAAAGTACAATATACAACACAATATGTATGATTTATTTGATTAAAATATCCCAAAAACACTAGAACAGTGTTATATACTTTGCTGCATATTTACTTACATTATCACAAATGTTTTGAGGAATGTTCAAATCCAGAAAAATCACAAATTTTAAGTAGTGAGACGGAGCGCAAATGCTAATTAAATCAAACCAATTAATTAAATAAATAAAATAAAAATAATAATAATAATAAAGTAAATAAATGAACGAAATAAAGTAAATAAATAAATAAACAAGTAAATAAAAGATCAATTAAATAAACATAAGTACATAAATAAATAAATAAATAAATAAACAGTAAGTAAATAATTAAACAAGTAAATAAATGAATAAATACGTAAATAAATAAAAGCATGCAAGTAAATGATGTAAATAAACAAACAAACATGACTAATATACAAGTAAATAAATAAAGTAAAAAACAAGTAAATAAAGTAAAATAAACAAACAAATAAAAAATTAGTAAATAATTAACATATTTTGAAGAATGCTGGCACTCATTGACTAATAATTAAGTAAATAAATAAAGTGAAAAACTAGTAAATAAAGTAAATAAACAATTAAATAAAAATAATTACTAAATAATTAAGATATTTTAAAGAATGCTGGCACCCATTGACTAATAAATAAGTAAATAAATACAGTGAAAAACTAGTAAATAAAGTAAATAAACAAATAAATAAATAATTACTAAATAATAAAGATATTTTGAAGAATGCTGGCACCTGCTGACTAATAAATAAGTAAATAAATAAAGTGAAAAACAAGTAAATAAAGTAAATAAACAAACAAATAAATAAATACTGAATAATAAAGATATTTATATATAAGAAAAAATATTATCAGACATACTGTGAAAATTTCCTTGCTCTGTTAAATATCATTTGGGAAATATTTAAAAGAGAAAAATTAAATCAAAAATCATAAATATTTATATATATATACATACAGTTGAAGTCAGAATTATTAGCCCCCTTTGAATTATTAGACTGCTTGTTTATTTTCTCCCCAATTTGTGTTTAACGGAGAGAAGGTTTTTTTCAACACATTTCTAAATATAATAGTTTTAATAACTCATTTATAATAACTGATTTATTTTCTCTTTGCCATGATGACAGTAAATAATATTAGACTAGATATTCTTCAAGACACTTCTATACAGCTTAAAGTGACATTAAAAGGCTTAACTAGGTTAGTTAGAGTAACTAGGCAGGTTAGTGTAATTAGGCAAGTTATTGTATAACGATGGTTTGTTCTTTAGACAATCGAATAAAAAATTGTGCTTAAAGGGGCTAATAATTTTGTCCCTAAAATAGTGTTTAAAAAATTAAAAACTGCTTTTATTCTAGCTGAAATAAAACAAATCAGACTTTCTCCAGAAGAAAAAATATTATAAGACATACTGTGAAAATTTCCTTGCTCTGTTAAACATCATTTGGGAAATATTAAAAAAAGAAAAAAAAATCAAAGGGGGCTAATAATTCTGACTTCAGCAATACTAATGTCTCCACAGCTCTGATTGAGTGTACGACTGACTACCATGTTTGATAAACCAACGATATTCTTATTGTTGGTAGCTTTAATTCGGCAGATACATTATAAAAGTTATACTTCAATCAATTTACAGTCTATTTACAGCATTCTTCAAAATATCTTCTCTTGTGTTCAACAGAAGAAAGGATTAAAACCACATGAGCGACAGATGAGCTAATTCTCATTTTTTGGCCGCACTTTGCCTTTAGCACACTGTGATGGCTTACTCCAAGACAAGACTCCTCGTGTTATGAAAGTGTCAGAGAGAAGAACACCGAGTTATTCCTCAGACAAAACAACGAACTGAATGACCGGGAGGACCAGGGAACATGTTAACTAAGATGCAACACTGCTTGCGAGGTAAAAATAAAACACAGACAATCAGATAGGAGGGAAGCACACAGCAGTCTCCTGACCCAACAATAATGGGCATTGTGCTGATTATTGCGTAATGCTGCTGCAGGTCAGAGAGATGAATCTGTGACTCAGTGTCCCGTGGGCCTCAGCTTTTAAACCGCAGCTTTTTCTACGCAATTTAGTCGTCCGTTCACAAGCAAACAGAACTGGGTCACAGAATCTGAGACTTTCTAGAAACTCCAGTCAGGGTGAAGGTTTTAAGGGGTTCTGTACATATATACAGTCTGCAAGAAACCTGGAATTTTTTACTTTTTCTTTTATGGATCCTTTTATTTTAATATGCCCTATAAAGAAAATCTGCTTATACCTAGGCATAGTCGGATAATAAGAGTTCAGTATAAGGAAATGTCCATACTGAGAGCCTCAGACATGATTGATTCCCCGTTCTCATGTAAAACCCATGAGTGTAGAACACAAGGGGACTAAAGGTCAATCAGAACACAAAGCAGACGGTTGCGTGACTCACAGGCCACGCCCTCATCATTTACATGTACTTTAGGTCGTTCATCCAGACCTGACAAGCAGCCGTGTCATCAGAAGAGCACAGACTGATATGTTGCTCTGGGATCATTTATATGCTCGTTTCCTCATGAGACAACAATGATCATTTTCCTCCCTCGTTATTTTAAAGTTTATATTTATATTTTATATGCATGTGGGTCTTTTATTTTGAAATATTTGACTATTCTTTCTATCTTTCCTCTTCTTTCTTTCTTATTTTCTTTCTTTTTATTCACTTTTTTCTCTTTCTTATTTCTCTCATTATTTTCTTTTATCGTTCCACTTTTCTTCTTTAATTTACTTTCTCTCTTCCTCTTTCATTTTCTTTCATTTCATTTTTTATTTCTTTCTTTTCTTCTTTCTTACTTTCACTTTTTTTCTTTCCTTTCTTACTTTTTTATCTATCTTTAATATGATCATTTTTCTTTCTTCCTTACTTTCTTCTTTTCTTTCTTATTTCTTCTTTTAATATATTTTTTCTTTCTTTCCATTTTATTTTTTTGTCATTTCTACTTCCTTTTTTCTTTCATTTCTTCTCTCCCTCTCATATTTCTTTCTTTCTTTCTTTCTTTCTTTGTTCTTTCTTTCAATCTATAATTTCTTCTATCATTTCTACTTCCTTTATTTCTTTCTTTTATTTCTCTATTCTGTAATTTCTTTTCTATCAATTGTTCCTTTCATTTATCTTTCTTTATTTTATCTCTTTTTTGTATTTTCTTTTATCATTTCTTTTTTTCTTTCATATATTTTTCTTTCTATTCTGTAATTTCGTAGCTTCTGTAACTAACTGTAACTTCCTTTCTTTTCTTTTCTTTTTTCTTTTATATCTTTTTTTCCTTTCTATAATCTTTTCTTTATGTAATTTATTCTTTCCCTTTTTTATGAATTTATTTTTCTAATCTTTCATTTCTTCTATCACTTCTTCTATTCCTTTTCTTTATTTCATATCTGTCTTTGTTTCTTTGTTTCTTTCTCTCTTTTATCTATCTTTAATCTTTTCGTCTTTATTTTTCTTTCTTTCTTTCTTTCTTTCTTTCTTTCTTTCTTTCTTCCTTCCTTCCTTTCTTTCATGTGTTACTGAGCAACGTGAGACATCAAACTCACATCAGGATGTAAAATGCAGGATATACAGATTACATAGCTCCCACCGCCGGCCCAAAAGAAGAGGCATAAGGTTTAACTGTATCTCACATTCATTGCGTTTTGTCTTCTGAGGTGCAGCTCATTTACTATATCAACAACAACAACAACAAAAAAAAAAAACACCACAGTGCCTTCTTCTAACACAAAACTGCATTTCTCTGTCTGATATTAGACACCAATTTACCAGGAAGTGACCATTTTGTTCTCTTTGGTCTCTCATTGGATGGAAACTTTATTCACAGATATTTCATGTGATGTTTCAGTTTTGTGCATAAATTTAATGGATGGAAACCAGGCTGATCTCTGGTGGGCCTGAGCTCTGCATCTCCAGCACATGTCTGAGCGCTGAACTCATATAACAGAGCTTGGACTGATTAACCGAGCCTGGTTTTTGGCAGCAGTGACTTTCCCAATCAAAAGTACACAACACATGCGAGACGTGTTCAGAAAGAGGCCAAGATGGATGATACGGTTCACAGCAAACAATCATAACAAAGCCTTACAGCCGGATCTGTTTCGCAAACTTTGAAAGCGCACATGCATTAACGTTCACTTTTCAGGAGGGAAAATGTGTGACAAAAGACTCTGGGTCTGACACGTGTGACAAATTTCAGGAAAAAACTAAAATATCTGCTTGAATTGTGGATTTAGAATTGGTTTATAATCAGGAAAGCTCATGGTGTACACGGTAAAAATGAGCTACTGCCTTGCTTTTTTTTAAAAGATGAATTACTTTAACTTTACATGTCACTTGAGTTACATTGATTTAAATATTAAGTTAATTTCATTCATTCATTTTCCTTCAACTTAGTCTCTTTTCCACATTAACCACAGCGGAATGAACCACCAACTGTTCCTGCATATATATATATATATATATCCAGCATCAACCCAGTACTAGGAAACACCCATACACTGTCATTCACACAGACACACTCATACACTATGGCCAAATGAGTTGATCAATTCCCCTATAGCGCATGTGTTTGGATTCTAGGGGAAAACCAGAGCACCAAGTGAAAACCCACACCAACACAGAGAGAACATGCAAACTCCACACAGAAATGCCAACTGGCCCAGCTGATACTTAAACCAATGGCCTTCTTGCTTTGAGACATCGTAAACCACTGAGCCACCATATCGCCAAGTTTTGCATAACTTAAACAATAAAGTTGAAAATAGATTTGTGTGTTTAAAGTGACAGTAGCATAAAAACTTTCCCTGACTTTTTAATTGTGTCATTATTTTAACAGTCCAGAAGGGACAAATTAATAAGTAAAAATCGAATCCAGACCATTAGTTTTCTAGAAAAAAGTCAACCGTGACAATTCTCTCTCTCTCTTTTTTCTTTTCTTTTCTCTTTCATTCGTGTATTTATTTCTATTTTATGACCTTCACCTTTCTTTCTTTCTTTCTTTCTTTCTATTATTTATTTACTTATTTTATTTTTCATTCTTTCCATCATTTTTTCTTTCTTTCCTTCATTATTTCTGTCTTCTTTCTCTTCTTTCTCACATTTCTTCATCCATTTATTTTTACTTCATACCTTTATTCTTTCTGTTTATCATTTCTTCTTACTTATATTTACTTCTTACTATCAACTCTGAAAACTGGACTTTACTAGAACTTTTGTGTTTAGCTGCTTTGACACAATCTACATTGTAAAAGCGTTCTTTCTTTTTTTCTATATTTCTTTAAATATGTTTAATTTGTTATTTTTCCCTTTCTCTTTTATTAGTTCTTTCTTTACTTCTTTTGTCTTCTTTTATGTATTTTCTTCTTTCTTTCCTCTTTTATTTAGTTTTTCCCTCTTCCTTTCTTTCATGTTTTTTTCTTTCTTTTATTTCTTTACTTTCCTCTTTTGTCTTTACTTCTTTAATTTCTTTTCTTCTTTCTTTTTCTTTTCTTTTTCTCTCTCTCCTCTTTTTATTTTTCTTCCTTCCTTCCTTCCTTCCTTCCTACCTTTCTTCTTTCTTTCTCTTTCCTCTTTTTTCTATCTTTTGTCCACTTTTTTCTGTCTTTACTTCTTTTTCATTTATTTCTTTCATTTTTTTCTCTCTCTCTCTTCTTTTCTTTGCTTCCTTCTTTCTTTTCCTTCCCTTTTTCTTTATTTTTTCCCTCTTTTTACTTCTTTTCTTTGCTTCCTTCTTTCAATTTTTTCCCTCTTTTTTCTTTCTTTTTCATTCTTTTTCGTTCATCTTTTCTCTCTTTCTTTACTTTCATTCCTTGTTTATTTCTTTCTGTCTTCTTTTTATTACTTCTTATTTCCTCATTTCTTTACTTCTTTCGTTCTTCTCAACATTTCGCCTAAATCATAATACTCCTCTTTGTAAGAGTGCGGTGTGTGACGCTGTATTTTGACCTGTGGAGGACTCACGGGTCTCTGACAGGACGCTCTGAATGGGCTGATAGCAGGAGAATGAATGTCAACATAAAACAGGATGTGGTTTGCTCACATCCAGCCTAACCATATCAGAGGAAATTCCCCACTACAAAAGCACGATAAAACACAACCTGACAGAAGCACAGACGGAGACTGATCCTCTGAACAGCCTGACATATGACACAACAACACAACGCCAATCTGTAACTTTCACTCAGTGGCTCAATCTGATCAATCTGTCCTTCATCGCGACTGAGATTCGTATCATCTCAGTGTATCTCAGTCATACATTTTAGCATGATTTGTAAAAAAATATAAATAAACTATTATTACATCAGTAATATATTATTTTTATTAGCTTTAGAAATACTTTTACTAAAAAGGGGCTTTTTCAGTTTATTCAAGACGATCTGCATCTGTATAATGTCCTTATTATTAGCAGTATTAATTATTGTATGCATATTAATATTTGTTTTAATATAAACAAGTGTAGATGTGTCCAGATGTGGGGTTTTGGAGACGTCTGCATCAGCATTTTGGGCATAAGAACAGGACGTGTGTTTGGATATAACTCAGTTTTCTGACCACACTTCATTATTATTGTTCATTTGCTGGAGATTAGAACTGAATTTCTTTGAATTTAATTTTGACACAAATCTTTGCGCTTAACAAAAGAAATTAAACATGTGGGCTAATGGATGTGTTCAGTGGAGTGAGTCTCCACCGTTTTCTCACTCCACTAAAGTAAAGGAGTAAAGAGTAAAAGTAAAGAGAAAGTAAAGAGGCTGAATGGAGGAGGCTCGTTCTTTATCCTCGCGCTGCAGATGCTCTGCTTAACGGTTTTCTCGCTAGTGAAGCGTTTTTACACTTACAAAGTCTATCATGTAAACAGCAAATGCACTATGGAGCGACGCAACCGACTCTTATAGGGAATGAGAGACGAGACTCCGATTGGTCTAAAGCAGGTTATGCTCAAAACACACCCAGAACTCATTAAGAGAATAAGCACACCCTGTTTGATCATGCGCCGGGGCACATGGGTATTTTCCTGTCCTTAAAATAGTAAAAGTGGATTCGGACGTTGCCCTAATGCTTTTGCGCCATGTGCTTTAAAATTTGTGCCTAGATCATTAAAATAAAGCCCAAAATTTCTATAATGACTATAAAATCTTAACTCAAACACAATTTGGGCAAATTAGGCAGAAAATCTAAATCTTATTTCTTTTGATTTAAGATAAAATAAAAAAATCTCTCTATCTCTCAAATAGACAGTAGTGTATTAGGGTGTGTGTAAATGTGTGTGGATGTTTCCCAGAGATGGGTTGTGGCTGGAAGGGCATCCGCTGTGTAAAAACTTGCTGGATAAGTTGGCGGTTCATTCCACTGTGGCGACCCCGGATTAATAAAGGGACTAAGCCGACAAGAATATATATATATATATATATATATATATATATATATATATATATATATATATATATATATAAATAACTATATATAAATAACTATTAAATATATATATATATATATATATATATATATATATATATATATATATATATATATATATATATATATATATATATATAAATAAACAAAAAAATATATATATTTATATAAATATAATAAGGCAATATAAAGCTATAGTTAATATTATTAGCACCCTTAAAAAATATTTTTTTATAAATTGGCTAACGGTCTAATCTGATTTAATGATCTATGCTAAGCTAAAAGTGTAAGCTAAAAATAAATTAAGTGTTTCTTTAAGCCATTAAATTACACTAAGATGAATACTACAGTATCTTGCAAAATAATTTTTAAATATTGAGTAATAGAAAACAGAAAAGAAACTAATTATTAGAAATCTAAAACAATTATGTAAAAAAAAGGGTGTTAAAAAAACTCAACAGCACTTGGGAAATATTTGAAAAATAATACAGATTTCACAGAAAGGCTAATAATTATATGTTTAACTGTGTATAAAGTCAGTAAATGTATTACAGACACATGAAGCAACAGCTGAAGATGACAGAAAGAATGTGGTAAATGAAATACTGACCGTGTTGAACAACTCAAGAAGAACAGAATAAAATGTGCAAATATTATGTTATAAAATAAACTTTACAGGGTTTAAATATGCTCCAAAGTCATTCTCCTGATAAAGATTTAACAAATGCCACACAAACAGCAAGTCAGACAAAGTGTACATGTGTTCGTCGTGTAGAAAACGTGCGCTTTATGAGCACAGCAGAACAAATAATTTACGGTCAAACTAAAGCTTCAGATGGACTGCCAAAGGAATCCTCCAGGGAATCACTGACTGGCTGTCTTAAAGGGACAGTACACCATTTCCTCACCCTTTACTTGTTCCAAACCTGTTTGAGTTTGTATATCATCATCAAAAATGATTGAGGTCGTGTGCATGTGCTGTATGATACGTCCATTTATTGATTATTGTGACAGGCCTAATGAACACTGATAAAGATATTTTGAATTAATTTTGGAAATGGTAGCCCTTTCTTGTTTTTCCTATAATGGATGTCAATAGTAGTGCTGTCAAAAGATGAACTGCACTCAAAATAAAAACTTCTGTTTACAAATAAACACGCATAAACATACATGTATATAGAGAGGCATTTTACTGTGGCCAGCTTAAAGCACACCTGTGCAATTATCATGCTGTCTAATCATATATGCAATTTGTTACATAATAATAATAATAATAATAATAATACATTTGTGCTGTCAAAAGATCAATTACAATTAATCATATTTAAAATAAAAGCTTGTGTTTACAATAATATATGTGCTGATCTGCTGGTATTTTCACGCACAATCATCTCTAGGGTTTACAGAGAATGGTCCGAAAAAGAGGAAATATCCAGTGAGCGGCAGTTCTGTGAGCGCAAATGCCTTGTTGATGAGGCCAGAGGTCAGAGGAGAATGGCCAGACTAGTTCCAGCTGATAGAAAGGCAACAGTAACTCAAATAAGCACTCGTTACAACTGAGCTCTGCAGAAGAGCATCTCTGAACACACAACACGTCCAACCTTGAGGCGGATGGGCTACAGCAGCAAAAGAGCACACCGGGTGCCGCTCCTGTCAGCTAAGAACAGGAAACTGAGGCTACAATTCACACAGCCTCACCAAAACTGGACAATAGAAGATTGGAGAAACGTTGCTGCTCTGATGATCTCCATTTCTGCTGCCACATTCGGATGGTCGGGTCAGAATTTGGCATCAACAACATGAAATCATGTGTCCATCCTGCCTTGTATCAGCGGTTCAGGCTGCTGGTGGTGGTGTAATGGTGTGGGGGAGATTTTCTTGCCACACTTTTGGGTTCATTACTACGAATTGAGCATCGTGTCAACACCACAGCCTACCTGAGTATTGCTGCTGACCATGTCCATTCCTTTATGAGCACAGTGTCTCCATCTTCTGATGGCTACTTCCAGCAGGATAACGCACCATGTCATAAAGCGTGAATCAACTTCAGACTGGTTTCTTGAACATGACAATGAGTTCACTGTACTCAAATGGCCTCCACAGTCACCAGACCTTAATCCAATAGAGCACCTTCGGGATGTGCTGGAACGGGAGATTGGCATCATGGATGTGCAGCCGACAAATCTGCAGCAACTGTGTGATGCTATCATGTCGATATGGAGCAAAATCTCTGAGGAATATTTCCAGTACCCTGTTTAATCTCTGCCATGAAGGATTAAAGCAGATATGAAGGCGAAAGGGGTCAATCCAGTACTAGTGAGGAGCACCTAATAAAGTGGCCAGTAAGTGTATATAAATATAAATATATATGTAAATATTGTTATTTTGTATTTTTTACATTATATATATTTTTTCAACTCATCAGCACTAGTCAGTTTCCAGCATTTTTCAAACAGCTTCATAAATAGTGAGTAACTTTTCATTTCATGTGCCTTTAAGCCAAACGGGGTAAATTTATGCTCAAGCGCATGACATGATGAAGCTCATACACTCCTCAGGCCTGACTTTCAGCTTTGTAACGCTGTAAAAGAGCACGGAGAGCTCCCGCAGCACTGGCACAGGAAGAGAGCGGCAGAAGTGCTCTTTTACTAACGATCAGGGCCCGTATCTCCTCTGTGCAAATGAGCAAAGCTTTCGGGATTTTACAGGCTTTGCATTCCACAATGGCTCTGAGAATGAATGCCTGACAAAACCTGACTGCAGCAAATTCCACACAACGCCGCTTCCCTCTCTACGGGTCCTCGCTGAGAAAACCAGCTGAAGGACGAGCGCTGGACACACGTCTGCTTTTATTTTAACACACACGCACACACAATTACAATATACATCATGTTTAGCTTGCAACCCTGCTGAAAAATCCAGTTTAAACCAGTCTAGGCTGGTTGGCTGGTTTTAGCTGGTTGACCAGGCTGATTTTAAAAGGGTTTTGGCCACTTCCAGGCTGGTTTCCAGCCATTTCCAGCCTGGTCTTAGCTGGTCAGGCTGGGAGATGACCAGCTAAAACCAACTTGACCAGCCTAGCCAAGCTGAGAGTCCAGCCAAAACCAGCTATATCCAGCTTAAACCAGGCAGGTCAAGCTGGTTTTAGTTGGATTTGGCTGGTCATTTTCCAGCCTGACCAGCTAAGACCAGGCTGGAAATGGCTGGAAACCAGCCTGGAAGTGGCCAAAACTCCTCTCAAACCAGGCTGGTCAACCAGCCAACCAGCCTAGGCTGGTTTAAGCGGGATTTTTCAGCAGGGAAGGCATCATTTAACCTATTTTGTAAGTTGCCTCAGATAAATAGGTCAGCTAAAATGCGTAAACAGTAAACACATCATAAAATCTCAAAGTATGTTGAAATATAGGGCTGGATAATATTGGAAAAACGTGATATTGCGTGATATTTTATTTTTTCTGCCATAAATATTGCGATATGAATACAGTTTCACAAGTATTAATATTATTCATAAATGGCTGTCTGATTTCTTGCTAAAATTCATTCATTTATTTTCAGTCCCTTTATTAATCTGGGGTTGCCACAGCGGAATGAACCGCCAACTTATCCAGCATGTTTTATGCGGCGGATGCCCTTCCAGCTGCAACATCCATACACACTCATTCACACACATACACTACGGACAATTTAGCCTACCCAATTCACCTGTACCGCATGTCTTTGGACTTGTGAGGGAAACAGGAGCACCAGGAGGAAACCCAAGCGAACACAGGGAAAACATGCAAACTCCACACAGAAATGACAACTGAGCCAGCCGTGTTGTTGTGAGGCGATCGTGCTACCCACTGCGCCACCATGCTGCCTTGTTTTAATTTTTAAATGTAGATATTTACACTAGAAACAAGACCAAAACTCTTCTTTTTAATTTTATTTTTTTGCATAAGTTGTATAAATTCTGGATAAATACAGTAGTTAAATACAATTCTGGTTAATGGACATACAGCGAGGTGGAGTTGCTGCTGGAGTTTCATCTGAATTGGTCACATAACTAAAAATGCATCACCGTTTTCGAAAGCCTCCACAGTTTTTTTCGTCACTCTTCACATTTAAAAAAATAGATTTGTTTTCATTGCTTTAAAATACAATATCAGTTTAGACGGAAAGTCCAAATGTAGAGAGATTTAATTTCAAAACATTATCGTGACTTCAGTCCATCAGATGCATTACTGAGCCGAGCCAGAGTCCAGCAGGATGTTGTTCAACTCATTTAGGCACTGGAAAAATAAATACGGCACATTCTGTCATCGTGAAATCATGTGAAACAACAGCATGCCTTCGAGGAGATTATTAAACTGTATTACAAGAGCATAAAAACACGCACTCCTGGCAGAACAACAGGCTGCATAATATGGTGCAGGTTTTTTCACTGCTGTTTAACTCTATTGTGGTCAGAAAGATCGTCCAAATGATCTTATTCATTCACAAAGCCAACACTTCTGTCCCCCTTTGTCTGTATTACATAATATATGGTAAACTGAAAAGTGGAATTTACTGGAAAGTCTGACAGCAGTGCAGGGTTAAGAACCAGCAATTATTTCATCTCCAGCTGTAAAACACCTGCATTACTTTTTTTACTTGATGTTTTTCACATCAATATCAGGAACTTAAAGACTAAAAACTAAATGATCTTTACTTTAAGTACGTAAGTAAGTAATGTGAAGGGCCAGACGGAGGCTGCTGACATTTTTCGCAATATCTGCAGGGAATTTTGGTCAAAATCTGCAGATTTCTGCGGAATTATTTTGGGAGTATCATAACTAAAACCTTTAATATTCATTCATTCATTCATTTTCTTGTCGGCTTAATCACTTTATTAATCTGAGGTCGCCACAGCGGAATGAACCGCCAACTTATCCAGCAAGTTTTTCCGCAGCGGATGCCCTTCCAGCCGCAACCCATCTCTGGGAAACATCCACACACACACACTCATACACTACGGACAATCTAGCCTACCCAATTCACCTGTACCGCATGTCTTTGGACTGAGGGGGAAACCGGAGCACCCGGAGGAAACTCACACGAAGGCAGGGAGAACATGCAAACTCCACACAGAAACGCCAACTGAGCCGAGGTTCGAACCAGCAACCTTCTTGCTGTGAGGCGACAGCACTACCTACTGCGCCACTGCCTCGCCCAACCTTTAATATAATTTCAAATCCAATTAGATCCACTTTATTTGATAAACAAAACAAGTCTCTCATATAATAGCTTTGCTAAAAGACAGAAAATATTACTTTACAAACTGCATTGTACATAAATGAGATGAACATTTTAATATTAGTCACACACATTACTGAAATTCGTTTAAAGGCTCACCAAACACCAAAACACATTTTTTGAGCTGTTGACAGTGGTATATGTGTCCCACACTGCTAAAAACACTATTAGGACACCTATATTTCACTGAAAAGTGTAAATTGGTTGTTTTTGCGTTATTTCAAGCAAATTCGTACTTCCTGTTTGAAACAAATTTTTGAAGCTGCGTCACGGCTATGACATAATAGCGTGTATTCCAGCGTGCAGACTGGACGTCTGTGCCAGAGTGAGTCTTATTACGTCTTACAGTGTGATGCATTAATGCATGAGTAAGGCTTGGTTCAAACCAATCAGCGCGCTCTATTGTGCAACTTCATTAATATTCATTAGCGTCAACGTGTTTACGCCACAGAGACGCCACGTTGTGTTGGCAAAACAAGCTTGAAGTGTTGCTTTTATAGTTTGCTGCAGTTAAGTTTCGTTTTCATTTTCTCTCTGTGAGAGCTCAGCTGGAGTCACGTGTGGATTAACAGTGTACGCGACGCTCGACAACAATAACTTACGTGTCTAAGGAGGAACATTGTTTACCTGAGAGCTGTTCTCATCTGCAAACGCTGAAATCCGGATTCGCTTGTAACGTTAGTCTCCTCTTCATAAAGACGCGGCTCTAGTTGCTGGTGATTGTCCTGTCTCTACAGATTTGGTAAGTGGGCGACCAGTGCTCTTTGTTTATTCAGTTTGTTCGTATCGAATTAAGTTAACTATTGCACTGATGCAAACATAGCACCGCATTTTGTGACAGGAATAACACACGCGGCTTTCTGACGCTACCTGCCGTGTGCATCTAAGTTTCCGGGAAATGCGGAGTTTTTTTTTCTCTCATTCGCCGTGCGGTATCAAACATTGCATGAAAAATACACGCTTAGAGCAGCTCCTCGAATCAAATATCTCGTTTGTCGGGAGGGACATGAATGAATTCCCTGAATGAAAGAGCCAAACTGCAGTTAAAGTCCACCATTTAATAATTTGGCAAATAATTCGACTACAGATGTCCATGTAGGTTAAACATCATCACTTTCTCATGTGTGTGTATTTTGACTGAAACTCGCGTGTGCCCAAATAGACACTCCCACACCATCCCACTTTAGTTCCTCCGACACTCCCCCCTAAACAGAGCTGGACACGCCCACTTTTCTGACTTTTTCCAAAGTAGAGGTGTGAAAACACCCTGCTGAAACGAGGGGGTTTCATGACCCTTTAAAAACTGAATAAATTTAGATTTACACACATTTACTCAAGTAAAGTAATTAATTAATGATGGGCTAAAAATCTGCGGAAATCTGCATGTGCAGATACGGTGTGGGCCTAGTAATGTGTATTTATTTGCATTTATCGTGTTTGGTCATACACCAAAAGTGCTTCACAATCATAAGAGGGTCTCTCCACACCACCACCAGTGTGCAGTAGAGATCTGTGCGGGACTAAATTTTGAATCCCGCTCCCGCCAGGTTTTAGCCCGAACCCGACTGCTCCTGCTTACATTCAGCATTTGTTGTCCCGCTGCCCGACCCGGCCCGTTTTCTACCCGCTGCGCCCGATCCCGATAAAGAGCGGGGGGAGAACAAAACTGAAAACCACCCAGCTACACAGAGTCCAGACAGCCTATAACAAGCTGTCTGTATAAACACACACACACACACACACACACACACACACAGCAACAAACAAGCTAAACACAGCATCGCGCTATTTCATTTACACACATACATAAGCGTGCTCACTCGGGAGTCAGGAGCAATATTGCTAGACGGCCCGCTCCCGTCCCAAATTAAACCCGTTACCGACCGCTCCCGCGCTTTATTCGGAAATGTATTCCCGCGCCGCAGAAATCTGGTTGGGAATGCAGACCTCTAGTGTGCAGCATCCACTTGGATGATGTGGCAGCCACAGTACAACAGTGCCACTTCGCTCACCACACACCAGCTATATGGTGATAGAGTGATAGAGGCAATTTGTAGATTACGAATAGATTGAGAGCTATGATCAGTAAGGACCGATGGTCGAAATTTGGCCAGGACACCGGGGTTAAACCCCTACTCTTTACGAGAAGTGCCATGGGATTATTACAACCCAAGCTCATTCCGGAAATGTAGCCCCGCGGACGTTTCTGGAGACCGCGATTTACGTGGGCGGAGGTACGTAAGGCCGCGTTTAGTTTTTTTCGAGCAAACGCTGCGGGGCGGTGTGGCGCAGCTCCGCCCCCCCTCTTCGCGCTCGCCGGCCGACGGGTCAGAGGTCTTTCCCGATGCAACCAGTTTGTCCGCTTAGCTCACAGCGTTGCGTTGGCGGAGTGGAGGCCCCGGAGGAGGAGGAGCCGGCCGCGGGGACGACGACCGGGATCAAGTCCGGAAAACAGCGGTTCCGGAAATCAGGTAAGACGAAAAACGGAATCCGAAAAATAAGAGCGAGAACGCGGCGGGATCCGAAAACGCAGTCGAAATCGAAGATGAGGGCTTTTGCTTTTTTTTTTCTGGACGGCTTTTGCAAACCGTCGGTCGTGTTTAGGGAAGGAGGAGGAGGAGGAGGGCGGCCGAGTCGGCCGATCCGGCGGCTTTTCGCGCGAGAACGGCGCGGGCGCGAACGGCGCGCGCTCCCGAGACGCTAAAAAGCGCACACAGCGGCCTCTCGCGGATCCGCGAAAACAAAAACCGCTCAAATACGTACCTCCCGGGACGTAAATTGCGGTCCGCAGAAACGTCCGCGGGGCTACGTTTCCACAATGAGCCCGGGTTGGATTATTAATGACCACAGAGAGTCAGGATGTTGGGTTAACATCTCATGCGAAAGACGGCGCTCACTGACAGTATAGTGTCCCTTTCACTATACTGGGGCAATGGGACTCACACAGACCACAGGTTGAGCGCCCCCTGCTTGCCTCACTAACACCACTTCCAACAACAACAACAACCTAGTTTCTCTCATCCAGGAACTAATCAGGTTTAGCCCTGCTTAGCTTTACTGTACGTTCACACCGAAAGAGGCAAGAGATTTAAAGTAGCCTGAAGTCATTCATTTTCAATGAGAGCCAGCAGCGATAAGCTTCGAGAAGCAGCGCGGCACATCTTCGCTGGTGTGGGCGTCGAGGAGAGTTGAAATCAAGTACCATCAAGCTGGATGGTAATGAGCTATGACGCGGTTCGGCGGCAAGCAATCAGAATGAAGAAGTCCACCGCTTGAGAGTGTAAAGCGTTTCGAGTGACCAGAAAAGCGCTATATAAATTAAAGGAATTATTATTATTATTATTACACAATGTAACTACAGAAGATTTAAATTATACAATCTTTTTTTTAACAAGATGCTAACGGTCTAATCTGATTCAATGATCTATGCTAAGCTAAGCTAAAGGTGAGTTTACCAGACCCAGAGATTGCCTGAATTAATTTAAAAACATGTAAAACCTAACTGTTTAACTCCAGTGGAGTTAGATTATTTCCAAAATAGCGGAGTGCTCCTTTAAAGGTTTCAGCTTCAAAACCCAAACCGGGTTGATTCACTAACTAATAAGTTAAAAGCTCCTTCGAGCAGAGCACTCGAGTCCAAAAAAACGACGTCAAGCTTCACAAATGAGCCCTTCATGTACTTTACAGCACACTTCCCTCCTGCTCAGACACAATGAGCGGCTCAGTGGTGTAATAATGCGCTGGCCTGGGATCAGCTTTTTGCAGTGCTGGAGCCGTTACGTGCGGTTTCTCCAAGAGCGTCTTGCAGACAGATGTGGAGAGTTAGGCTAATGCTGTCGAGCTTCACTTTCTCATCTGCAATCGGCCACGAATCTGAAGGCAGGCCTCTGTCTGTTTGCGGCAGCGCAGATGCATTGTGGGTTTGGAAACAAACGCATGCAACTGACACATGGGAGTATTAAAACAAGCCGAGGAATGCATCGCAAATTCACATCGATTCGGGATCCACACTTTCTATGGGACCCCAGCTCAGAATATTTCTGAAGACTTTGCTTCAGATGTAGACTGAGAGACAGCTGAAGAATAAATTGTTATTAGCCATCATGTGGAATTTAGAATTCTTCATTCATTAACAGAGCATGGAGGATTTCAGAGTTAAGGCCCTGGTCTACTTTATACTAAGTTCCTTTTCGTTCTTCCTTCGGGGTTTGGGTTGATGGGAGAGGGCAGTGATCATGGAATAAATTGAGGACAGAGAGGGGGGTTATGGGATGTTATCGCTGACTCTAATGCCAAGTTTAGACTGCATGATTTTCAAAGTAGTCGTGTCACAGATGTTTTCACACTGCATGACTATCTGGGCTGGCGTTTCGTCGCTGCTTTGTTTACACTGCAAGATGGATCGGCGACAGGGACTTTCACATTGCATGACTTTACTATAGGAAGAATCGCCGACAACTTCGTCCAAACTACGTCTCACAGCCAAAAACACGTCGTATATCTTTTGTTATTAACTACATAATGAGAAAGAAGCCTTTAATGGGGTAGAAAATGTACATACTTGTTCACCTGGGTTTAAAGGGAATTAGCCATTTCTCCTCAACGTTGATAATACACTAATTTCTTTCTGTATTAAACGTCAAACAGACACGGTTGCTCCTGAGTCCTGTCAAACCTCCACTAGTTTTTCCCCCATTTCAAGAGTTCACATTTCGGTGATAATCAAAAAAGCGTATTTGGCATGCTGTCCCGGGAGAGAGCCCTGAGCTCGTAATATCCTCGAGCCCGGGGCTCCCTCCCGTTAGAAGGGCGAGAGGGGAATTCGAGGTCAGGTAGGTCTCGAGAACTCCCCTGCTTGTCACCGTGAGAAGTGTAAACTCAGGTTGTATTGGGTAATAATTGGTTGTAGTCGATTGGCTATGGTTCATGTTTTTGGATGGTGGGAGGAAACCGGGGAACCCGGGGAAAACCCACGCGAACACGGGTAGAACATGTAAACTCCACACAGAAACACCAACCGGCCCGATGGGTTGGACCGGCGGTGTTCTTGCTGTGAGGCAACAGTGCTAGCCACTGCGCCACCGTGTCGCCCGATCAGAAAAAATGGGAGGATGTAGGGGTGGAAAGGGGGGAGCTTCAAGACGAAGATAACTGGAGTGAAAAACTTATTATAATGCTTCCGTAATCATCTAATAGGGCTGATTACAGAGCTAACAAGGAGCCAGCCGTGTTGATTATAAGCACGTGATCCTCTCGAAATTAGTTTATGAATAAACCACACTTCGTGGGTCCAAATAAACCGAAAAAGAACGCTGTTAACTTCTCCCCCAGCCTCCCGCTGGCCTGCAGCAGGTATACACACACACACACACGCAAGTGAATGCCGCTCTCTCATTGGCTGTAGGCGATCGCTGATGTTATTTTCAGTCAAAACTCAATTCACACAGCATGATTTGAATCGCCGACAGCTCCAGATATTCAGCACGCCAAATATCTCCAATGGCCTAACTTAATCTAATTCAGTGTTTCCAGGGCCGGAGCAAGCTGAACTGCCTCTCTAGGCAGAGGACGATCATGCCGCCCTCAACCCTAATGTGAAAACGAAAGTGACCGGTTATGAAAATGAAGTGAGGTGTGGCGGACCTCTTTTCCAGCTTACTATGGGCAGATATAACTGAGGACGCGCGGGTGCTGAGGGAGGGAGGGAGGGAGGTGTCGCGGACACTGCGCTCTCTATTCTGCCGCCCTATGCGCGGATATGACTGAGGAAGCTCGGGTGTCGCAGACCTCAATTCTGCCGCCCTATGCGCGGATATAACTGAGGAAACGCAGGTGCTGATGGAGGTGTCGCTGACGGCGACCTCTCTATTCTGTCGTCTATGCGCGAATATATTTGAGGACGTGGGTGGTGAGGGAGGTGTCGCGGACATAACTGAGGACGCGGGTGGTAAGGGAGGTGTCGCGGATGCCGCCCTCTCTATACTGCCACCCTAGGCGGCTGCCTAGGTCGCCTCTATGGACGCGCCGGCCCTGAGTGTTTCTCAACTGGTGGGTCGTGACCCAAAAGTGGGTCGCGGGAACATTTTCTGTGGGTCGCGGAGTGTGTGTGGTCAAAAAAAACAACAAAAAGTTACATTTTTCACTAATTTTGACTTTTATTTTGAAATGCGTGCACGACAACTATATTGTTTGACATGTGAAATTTCATTTAATTATAGCAACAAATAAATGTCGAAGCGCAAATACGACCCTGAATGGAAAAAAGACTTAAAGCCTCAGTGTGTCATATCATATGTAGCGAGGTGCTCTCACAAAAGAGCACGAAACCTTCTAAATTAAAACGACATTAAAGGGCACCTAGGTTACCCCTTTTTTCAGATTTAATTTAAAGTCTTTTGCGTCTCTGGAATGTGTATATAAAGTTTCAGATCAAAATACCCATCAGATTTTTCATTATACCTTTTACAAGATGCTGTTTTATACTGATTTCCAGCAGGGGGTGGCTTTGTCGTACTGCGCCTTTAAGACGGGTCTTTCCCGCTCACTGTTTCTACATGCCTCCTCCCTCAGCTGCGTCAGACAACAGACAGACTTAAAGGAAGAAGGTCTCACGTAGCATTTGTGAGATACTACAGTAAGAACTAACCTTTACTAATCAGTATTGTGAAGTTGCGTTGATGAGTCACACAAAATATCGTTACAAAGATAACGCGCACGCCCATGCACACACACACACACAGGCAGGCAGGCAGACAGACAGAGCGCGCTTAGCTTAGTTAAGGCTAACCTCAAGTATTGTGTGGATATCTGTTATGCTAATATACAAAATAAACCTGATTTAACTTCCACAAACCGGGATTGAAGCGTCTTCTTTTATAATTGTTTTGACACGCGGCTGTGCTGATGAAGTAAAGCTGAAGTAAAACGCTGTAATTAATTACACACATACTCTGTTTTAAAACACTTTAAACATGTGAAACTCACTCTTAATCACATTTGATGATGATTGCTGATCCTAGCGAACAGAACAGAGCTTTTATTCCCGGTTGCTTTGCGTATGACTGCCTGGACTTGTTGACATATACACGCGACTACCGGAACATGTTAATGCGCGCAGCTGTCAATCAATTCGGTGGGTGGGGGATCGCACACCTACATAATGGTGCGATCTAGGGTTGTAACGGTATGAATTTTTTACGGTATGATAATCGTCTAAAACAGTATTTACGGTAAAACAGTATTTACGGTATGTTACAAATGTTACAAAATAATAGAAAAGTGAAGCAAATTTGATTTTTTCCAAATAATATATTTTCAGTTACTATAAACAACACCACTTACAATGAACAAATAAAAATAAGAAAATAATAAATAATGTGTCAAAGTCCAAATAAAGTCCAAATAAACATGGTGCAAATCCTCAGTAAAAAAATAGATATAAATATTTACTATACTATAAATAGTTACATAACGAAACTAGATTCAATATGGAACATCCTTAGGTTTTATGTGCCAGCATGGATATGGTTGTCTGTGGATATGGATTTGGATATGGTTGTCTGCAATGCAGACAAACAGCTGCACCTTCATTTGAGTCTTTTGAAAACAGCAAGAGCAGCAGTTCGTCTTTGCTGTGTCACTGTTTTGTCATGTTCCTGTGCATGCAAAAGTACTTATTATGAGAATTATTTCATGCAAAACTTTTTTTTGCGTTTTATTTAGCCGCGCAGAAATGTATGCCTATCTCTCATTCCGTGTTGTTCAAAAAGCTCAGTGTTGGTCCACAAACAAAAGCGAAACCTATGCTTATTGGTTGTGATATAGCGAGTTTGAACCAATCTGGGCATGGAGGAGGGACAATGCATCAATGTATCATGTCTGGTTTGTCCGGAGACACAGTGACGAGCGTTTCTTTGTCAAATCAGCGTTGTCACTTTTTGATGACGTAACTGCACTGATTCCGGAGCCTCTGAAAGTCTGCGAATGTTATGTGATACAGCACTGGAAAGCTGAGATTCTCTTCTTTATGCCAATATTTGAATTGTATGAATCGGATCAGCGGATCAAAAGTTATTAAACATTTAAGAGCAATACTTATTTTTAGCCGCGGGCGGCTGTCTCGGTCTTTAAGGGTTAAAATCGTTGATATGCAATTGTTCATGGTATGATAATCGTGCACGTTCAAATCGTGGTAGACCGTCATACCGGTATATTGTTACAACCCTAGTGCGATCGATTTGAAAACAGCTCCAATTGGCCGACCCTTTTTTTTGTAGTTAAATTTTTTAAAAAAAGGACTGGGTGTGTTCATATCACCCCAGTATGACGGTCTATACACTATACCAACACACAGATCTCTCCAAACAGCTTGAAAAGTAGATTTTTCACCATAGGTGCCCTTTAAGAAACCAGACAACATGTTTTATTAACAGTTCAGTTTAGTTCATGGTAACTGAACATTTCCTGACCCTAACCACTGTTTACAGTATTTGTCGTTTTTACTTTGTAATATTTCTATAATTTGATGCATTTTGTTAAATGACAGCAGTAAAATATTGTTTATTTGTAAGTCTTGGTGATTTTCTTATGATTTATCTGTCACTACTTGTGTGTATGCTAACAAATAAATACAAATTAATGATAATTCTTAAAATTGTATTACAGTTCCTAAAAATTTGGGTCGCGGCTTGATGCCCATGTAAAAATGTGGGTCCCATGGCCAAACCAGTTGAGAAACCATTGAACTAATTAACCTAGTTAAGCCTTTACATGTCACTTTAAGCTGAACACAGGTGTCTTACTAAATATCTAGTAAAATATGATGTGCCGTCATCATGGCAAAGACAAAATAATTAGTAATTAGAAATGAGTTACTAAAAGTTAAAAGACATGTAAAATCTCTCCATTAAACAGCAATTAGGAGATGTTTGAAAGAGAAGTGAAAGTTCATATAAGGGTTAATAATTCAGTCTTCAACAGCAGTGGTTTGTAGAATTGAGTTAACACCGTTCCTGTTGAGACGTTACAGACTCAACACACTGACCACATAAAAGAGATCATTAAAGAAGCTGCTGTAAAACGCCATTCATTCATGCGTTCATCAGCAGGAGAGGCTGGACAATGCGCTTACTGTTACTGCCGTCACTTCAAAGCAACACTTCAGGACAAAAGAGCAGATACAGAGCCAGCACTGACGGCCCTATAAATCTGACTGATTGTTTCCCAGATCCCTGTGTTTTTGGTTGCTCAAAATGTTCTGGATTTTTAAAGGTTCGATTATATTTTAGTCACTCAAACTATTTAAGGACACGGTACAAAAGTGTAAACTAAGTTTTGATAAAGGGAAGAACAGTGGGCGGGGCTAAAGATCTCCTTTTGGTGAACTTTGCTCAACGAGACTTTCTGATTGGTTGATTTTTTTTATTTATCATTATATCTGCGTATGTGTGTGTGGCCTTAATGCATTATTAAAATCCACCCTGCTAAAAAAATCCAGCTTAAACCAGCCTAGGCTGGTTGGCTGGTTTTAGCTGGTTGACCAGGCTGGCTTTAGAGGGTTTTGGCCACTTCCAGGCTGGTTTCCAGCCATTTGGTCTTAGCTGGTCAGGCTGGAAAATGACCAGCTAAATCCAGCTAAAACCAGCTTGACCAGCCTGGTTTAAGCTGGACATAGCTGGGTTTTGGCTGGGCTCCCATCCTGCTAGGCTGGTCAAGCTGGTTTTAGCTGGTCAACTCCCAGCCTGACCAGTTAAGACCAGGCTGGAAATGGCTGAAAACCAGCCTGGAAGTGGCCAAAACCCCTCTAAAACCAGCCAGGTTGACCAGCTAAAACCAGCCAACCAGCCTAGGCTGGTTTAAGCTGGATTTTTCAGCAGGGAAAGTTCATTCATTCATTTACCTTCAGCTTAGTCTCTGAAATAGGTCGCCACAGCAGAATGAACCGCTAACTATTCTGCCCTATGTTTTACACAGTGGATGCCCTTCCAGCCGCAAACCAATACTGGAAAACACCCATACACACTCATTCACACACACTTTCATACACTACAGCTAATTTAGTTTACCCAATCCCACTAAAGCACATGTGTTTGGACTGTGGGGGAAACCGGAGCACCCGGAGGAAAACCCACACTGACACAGGGAGAACATGCAAACTCCACACAGAAATGCCAACTGACCAAGTTGTGCTTGTTTAACATTAGCTAACGCACTATGAGTTACAAACAACGTTGTTTTTGTTAACGAAGCTGAATAAATACAGTAATAAATGTTGTATTCGGTGTTTGTTGACCTTAGTAAACACATTAAAACATCAACTAGCGAAAACCTACAGTAAAGTGTTTTGTAAACATTGTATGAACATCATTTTGAATCTTCAATATCACCCATTAAATGTCTCAAATGCTTTCCTTTAAGATAATTTCCCCTCACAATTACAAGCTATAATCTCACAGTTAGCCATTTTACTTTCAGAATAGCATGTTTACATCTTTCCATTCTGAGTTATAACCTGCAAATTGTCATCTAGCGTTATGTTATCATTAAGAAATTGTATGTATTTACTTAGTTTTACTAGAACTGAGGCAATTTTTCAGACTGGTACTACACACAGTCTCGCGCACTTACTTCCTGTCGCGTTCACGCGCCCTCAAGTGGCCAAGAGCACTAGTGCGTGTATTGGGACGGAGCCGATGTCATATGCTCCGGTAATTAAGTGAATCACAATTCTTGCTGCATTCGTGGCCGTGCAAAGATTCCTGCAGGGTTTGTATCAGAGTTTGCGTTGGTACACATCTAATATAGTCGAATCGCGCCCCCAAAATGCTGCCTATGTAGGGTTAAAGTGCAGACACAGCCTCAGTGTTGAAACAAAGACCCGTCCAGATGAGGAAGGTGATTCAAACTACTGGGGTAAAGTTGGTTTTACATTCACACATTCAAACTTTCTCGCTAATATTATTTCCTAAAAGTATTCTTTGCAGGGGAAATCATATTAGCATGAGCAACAAACGACTATGAAAGTAAGCATTGATCACAGTCAATTAAATAACGCTGTCTCACAAGTAATTTCACAGCTAAAATAGTTGGTAAATAATTAAGAATCGTTATTAGAAGTTGTCACTATTCAAAAATGAACGAATGTGCGAAAATAAAAACAATTTTACCGCAATATTCAGACGCCGCAAGACAAACTCGCCTGTATGCAACCGGTGAGACCAATGCAGAACACGCAAACATTGCTACAACTTAAAGTTGTTAAAGAGAGTAGTTCCGATATAGATATAGAGCAATCAAGCAGACACTTGGAGAACAAAAAAAGCTAGTGTACTTACAGGATTGTGGTCTGAGGAAGAACTGCGGGCACTGATTCCAGGTTCAAATGCATGCATCTGACAGTGGTACGGAAACATAAACAGCGGCTCGGACATGAGGACACCCGGTACGGGCCACTGCTGAGGAGAAACACGCTGAGTACACTTAAAAAGCAGGGTAAGTTTCGCACAGTCCGCAACGCCATGACCGAAAGAGCAGTGCGCAGGAATCCAGCAGCAGTCCAGTGGGAAGTAGGGCAGTGTTACAGCCCGTGTACTAGACGGCATGAAAGACCAATCACAGCCTCCTCAATCATGTTCACGAGAAAAGCCCATCCTACTAAACTTTCGCCCACTGCACACTTCAAAGTACGTGCGCTGCCGGCGTTTGGGAAGTACGCTACGCGTGTAGTACGCAGTCTACGTATGTGCACTGGAAACATTAAACGTTACTTACAGAATTAAAGTAAAGTTGGTTTTATATTTGCACATTAATTCGCATATTGTTTACCACGGTACTACAAGTATGACTTGAAAACAACATTAGCAGAATTTAATAGTCTGTGAACAATGTACTTTGGTAGTCGGCTAATATGATTTCACATTCACTAGAATACTGTTCCCCTGCTGAAAAATCCAGCTTAAACCAGTCTAGGATGGTTAACTGGTTTAGCTGGTCGACCAGCCTGGTTGTAGAGGGGTTTGGGCCAATTCCAGTCTGGTTTCCAGCCATATCCAGCTTGGTTTTAGCTGGTCAGGCTGGGAGATGACCAGATAAAACCAGCTTGACCAGCCTAGCCAGGCTGGGAGCCCAGCCAAAACCAGCTATGTCCAGCTTAAACCAGGATGGTCAAGCTGGTTTAAGATGGTTTTAGCTGGTCACTTCCCAGCCTGACCTGCTAAGACCAGGCTGGAAATGACTGGAAACCAGCCTGGAAGTGGCCAAAACCCCTCTAAAACCAGACTGGTTGACCATCTTGGCTGGTTAAAGCTGGATTTTTTTGCTGGGTCTGGAATTATATTAAGGAAAACGTCTAAATGTGTGAATATGCAATCAAATAAACGGTTAAATAAGTTGTCAATTAAAGTAAATATATATTTTTGTGAATGATCAGAGCTTATTTTGAAGGCTAATCAACATTTGGAGGAGATTAAACCCTTAAGAGGGTATACCTCAGCCAAAAATCTAAATTATGCCATTAGGCTTACTCGCACTTCACACTGTAAAAAAACAAACAAACAAAAGAAGTATGTAAATAAGTTTCCATATTTTGTTATTCAAAAGTGTTTTCTGTTTATCTGACGGTTGTGGGTTGCATTATGGGATGTTGATCTCTGCTCTGTCGACCTTTGATGTTGAAAATCCAACTCTGCAGTTTAACAAAGTGACTTTTACTGACTTTTTTATTACTTAATAATATAACGTATACAAAATATTATAGAAATAAGTTTGTAAAATAACAGAAAATGTACTGCTCAATAATGTTTATGTCTGGTGACTGGGCTGGCCAAGGAGCAGCTTGACTTTCTTTGCTTTCAGGAGCTTTGATGTGGAGGCTGAAGTATGAGGAGCGCTATCCTGCTGGAGAATTGTCCCTCTCCTGTGGTTTGTAATGTAATGGGCAGCACAGATGTCTTGATACCTCAGGCTGTTGATGTTGATCATCCACTCTGCAGATCTCTGAATTCTATGAGAATCTTGGCTCCATGCTGGTTCCAGTAGGTCTTCTGCAGTATTTGTGATGATTGGGATGCATTTGAACAGATGATTCAGCAGAAATTCTCCCTCCCAGTCCTCAAATATGCCCTACTCCCCTCCCCTGGTCTTCACATCGCTTATATTGTCTTATTGCTCATTGTCATAAATAAGGACGCATGACAGCTGAGCGGGACTCTGCAAAATAAACAGTGAAACTCTGACTTATGTTAGGAGAGTTTACTCAAAAGTGACTTGTTTTATCTAGTTTTTGGACCCGTTTAGAAACTCTCCCGTGTGAAAGCGAACCGCACCAAGAACAAAGAGCAACATTGTAACAATTTTAATTTTAACCCAATTTTAACCTAAGGGTGCTTTCACACCTGTTAATCGATTCAGTTGTTCCGAAACAGAGATTACAATTGTTACATTGTTGCTATTTACTCTTGGAGCGGTTCGCTTTCACACTGCAAAGTTTCTAATCGGACCAAAGAGCTAAAACAAGTCACGTGTGAGTAAACTCTCCTCACATTGATCAGAGTGTCAGGGTTTATTTTGCAGCGTCCCGCTCAGCTGTCAGGAGAGGTGGTGGTTTGGTGGTGATTGACAGGGTGCGCGCGCGACGTGTCTGAGGAGAGACGCGGTGGGGAGGGGTGAAAAGGGTGCGCGACTATGCCTATTTGAGGACCGGGAGGTAGACGCAAGATTACCGGGAGATCATCACTCGTTTGCAAGCATCCGGAGACTCGCGAAACTTCCCGCCCTACTCATAATTCTCTCTTCATATAGCCGTATGCCTGTTACATATCCATAAAACACTGTGATATAACCGCGCTCGGATCGGATCGCTTTCTCACTGCAATCGAACCGCTCCAGGGTTCGTTTCAATCGAGCTGAGACCACCTCATTCAAGCGATCTCGGAGCGATTACTTTGGCGCGGAACAGATCGCGATTGCCCTGTTCACATATGCCAATCGAACTGCGCTAACTAGGCAAACGAGATACGTTCCGAAACAAAAGTGTAGGTGTGAAAGCACCCTAAGAGTACATTTCACTGTGCATGTTTGAGAGCTGTGCACCAGAGCAGAGCTCATAAAAATTCATGACCATTCCAAATATGGTCAATAAGGATCTTCTGATTCTAGAGGTATTTTATTGGAAATAAATAACCATAAAAACATTTCTGGATATTTCTTTAACTTACATAAGCCACAGACCTACTATGTAGATATTAGACAACACATTAACTCATTTAATTGTATGTGGCGCCATTAATCTTATCAGTTCATGCAAATGCAGCGTGATTAATATTCTGAAACCCAACAGATAATTAGTTAAAGCATGACTAATAATGTGACAATCAAGTTCTTTCATATAAAATACCAAAAACTATATTAAAAATGGCTGATGATCACATACAAATCACATATTTTGTGAATAGAAGCACGGCACACACATAATGCATATCAAATAAACATCTACACACATATTTATATAGTTAGACTCATTCTCCGGCATATTCCCGCAATGAAAGCAGTCTATATAGTCACGACTGTGGTAACACCATTTTCTTTATTCAGAGTACGATGTGTCAACATCCAGCATGACAAATATTGTACAAATTCCACGATTTAAAAATGAAAAATCACTCCAACTTGTGATCTCACACATTTAGAATAAAATTAAAATGTCAACAAATCCATGCTGCATCGTACAAAAATAAATCAAACTCCAGTTCCACAGAGAGCACGATAGTTTATACAAAAACCCCGTCTTCGTCGATGATTCAACAGATCAACCTCCGAATGAATAATCTCAGATAAATAAACTCACAATAATTCATATGGAAAGAAAATCAGCATTCTAATATGTGACTTCTTCCGCTTTACCTCAGGTAATTAATAAGTCACGTTTTATTATTATTTTTTTAAATATGCATTGACAGTAAATGAGCAGCATGTTTGTGCTTAAATTTCCATTGTACCCGATGCTGATAACCGACTCAGAACTGATACTAGCTAGTTTCTCTATTGAAAGCATTACTATATTGGCAGAAAGCTGCAGATGTGATGAATAATGAAGTCCTAAAAAGAGGTCTGATTAGTAGTACGATGGATAAGATTTAGTACAAGCACCTTTGCATTAGCTCTCGGTAAGATATTAGCAAGGCTGCTACAGCTAGTCGTACAATGGAAATGACGAGCACGAGTAAAAATGCACCTCAGATAACATTTTCTTTTCTTCGAATGCTTCATGTTTGATTGACTACTCGTATGATTTTGTACAGTGATTAGACATAAAGTGCTGGGGATTACTTCATATGATATAGAACATACTCAACGAACTAGCATCGTCATTTAAAAACGCACAATATTGTAAAGATATTGTCCTCGTGAATCCCTGTAATCTCTGCTCAAGCCGCTGAAAGTCTTTCCTCGCGTCCTTTTTCCCTTTTTTTTGAGACACCTGGAGATTGCACATCGACTGAAGTGCAAATAGTCTTCTGGCACAAAAAGTGTGGAGGGGCAAAAACCCTGTAGGTCCCGTTTTTTATTGTCTATATTCTTTACAAACTCCTTCTCCGACGGTTTTCGTACTGTACAAACATCCAAAAACGACAACAAAAAAAAAGTGTCTCTTGCACAGCAACCAACTGAAACATCTCCTAAACTCCAACCTCCGTCCCGTTAAAACATTTGTATTAAAAAGATTTATATAAAAATCAATCATTTACATATAGTAGAAAGATTCTGTAGTGTCCGCTGTGTACAAACATGAAATTGCATATACCCACCACATAGATTGCATCTCGTTTTTGTTCTTTTTCTTCTTTTCTTTTTTTAAATATACACATGGTTAAGTCACATATTGCTGAGGCAGTCCCATTCTGGCTACTGTTATTTATGGATGCACCGTTATGGATTTAGAGCTCATATTTTGGCCAGAAGTGATTAGTTTAATGTACACTTCCTGACAAAAGTCTTGTTGTCGATTTCAGTTGTAAGATCAGCAAATAATAACTCGACTTCTAGTTGATCATTTGGGTAAGTGTCAGAAGGTGGATTTTTCTGCTGAATCATCTGTTGAGCTGCATCCCAATCATCACCAATACTGCAGAAGACCTACAGGAGCCAAGATTCTCATAGAAATCAGTCAAGTTTGGTGAGGGAGAAATCATGGTTTGGGGTTACATTCAGTATGGGGGCGTGCGAGAGATCTGCAGAGTGGATGATCAACATCAACAGCCTGAGGTATCAAGACATTTGTGCTGCCCATTACCTTACAAACCACAGGAGAGGGACAATTCTCCAGCAGGATAGCGCTCCTGCTCATACTTCAGCCTCCACATCAAAGCTCCTGAAAGCAAAGAAGCTCAAGGTGCTCCAGGATTGGCCAGCCCAGTCACCAGACATGAACATTATTGAGCTGATGACGGAGGAGGCGTTAAAGGTGAACACAAAGAGTTTTGATGAGCTCTGGGAGTCCTGCTGAACGCTTTCTTCTTCATTCCAGATGACTTTATTAATCAGTGATTTGAGTCATGTCAGAGATGTATGGATGCAGTCCTCCAAGCTCATGATGGAGTCAGACACAATATTCATTCTGTCTCCACTGCAGCAGGACTTTATATTCTATACTGGACATTATTTCTGTTCAGTGATGAGACTTTAGTCTAAGCAGAGTCAGATCTTACTGTCCTAATCAAATCATTAATAATCAAGGCATGATCCGATTTTATTGTGCTCAAATAAGCGTCATCTAGAGGCCTTTACCTTTCATATGAGCCACTTCTGTTACCAAATGGTCAACTAAGAGTCCAGTTATTATTGTTGTTCCTAAAACTTGGATAGCCGACAAGACTTTTATCAGGTAGTGTGAGGGATGCAATGCTTTCGACAAATCTGTAAAATAAATAAATAAATAAATAAATAAATAAATTTTACTTCTTACCGTAAAATGTGTAATAAATAAAATCCATAAATGGCACAATTTTTTTTTGATGTTGATGATCTCTCAGCAAGCGTCAGCTAATGTTGTACCGTTGTAGTAGTTGCGTTGATGTTACTGTAAATACACTAAAAGGTGCATTGATGAGCAGCGGGAAGGATGATTCACATTACACCAGCCCATATAAAAACGTACTAAATGTAAATGCTTTGCAGATCCCCCCCAAATAATGATCATTTTTTTATAAAGCAAGGCCAGAAAAAAAAATCATAATTAAAAAAAATGTTTAGTCAGCATAACAGCATTGTTTTTAAAGAACATGACGTTTGATAAAGTACAACAGGGAAGCGTGATGCATCCTATAGGATTTTCTTCTCTTTTTCTGGAAGTGTTTTCAGATCCTTATGCTGTGAGAACGCAGCCGCTTCGTTCCCAGCAGCTAGACTTGAATGCCTTGCACAGCTTGTTTAATGTTTTCTAGCAGGGCCTTGTTCTCTGAGCTCTGATACTGATCTTGATTCGTGTATATGTCCGTCAGTGTTGTTACATATGCGTCAAAGTTCTGTTCGCTCATGGGCTCCTGTGGAAAAAAAGGCAGAGACATCTCCAGTCAGCGCAATTTATAAAGATAATGACAATAATCATTTAAAAACCTTGTTAAAAAGAGCAAAAATTGTGGAAAGGGATTGTCATTTGCATGTTTTTCCAGTAGTAAAATCCCCCAAAACGATCATTTCAGATTTATTTTTTCTTTCTGTACTCTTGTCTTTGTTCCATGATTGTTTGAGCAGAAATAATCAAACAAAAAGCTCATTTTGATTCTGATTCTCTAAGGCCCAATCCCAATTCTCCCCCTCAGCCCTTCCCTTATTAATCCTTGTCCCAATTCTCTTTAGCTTGAAGGCGTAGGGCTAAAGGGAAGGGGGTGAATAGCCCTTCGAACGAAGATTTTTCAGGACCACACTCAAAACCAAGTGGTAAGAAAATTTCCCAGAATACACCAGCCACAACAGCAGGATCGCAGCACCCAGAAGTCAGGAGATCCACAAATTAGTATTTTCTGTCATTATTATGAATCTTTATGACAAACAAGCACACATTTTAATATATATTCATAACCACGCTTTTAAAGAGCCCATATTATGGGTTTTTGAAAATTCCCCTCCATGTAGTGTGTAACACAGCTCTAAGTGAAGTGAAGTATCCAGCTAAGGCTTAAATCTGTTAGTGTACAGTGTTTAAAACGGTTGATTCATCTATAAAAGAGTCGACTCATAGTGCTTCAAACGAGTCGCCTTGATACCGACTCATTAGGTGTTTCGCCATGACGTACGAACAAAACCAAGTTATTCACGTGCACGCGCAAACCCGGGAGATTTCAAACCTGCGGCCCCGCCCTCTGACGCAGAAACCCAGACACACACACACACACACACCCACAAACACACGCACACCCACAAACACACGCACACAAACATGCCGGTCGATTGAAGTAACACTGCAGATGGACATTATATTGAGTCTCTACCCAAAGATGAAACATCAGCATTATAACCAAGCAGTTGGAAACTTCTGGAAGCTACATGCTACAAAGAATACTTCATCTGAGTTTGTTAAAGGAAGGATCAGTAAAGAGTAACTGATGGACGTCAGGATGGGTTTCTTCCTCCATTTCTCAAGTGTAAGTACGTGCGGTAAAAGTTGTTGCCTCGTTTACTCTAGCTTGCAAATGTATTTAGTTGTGATTTGTTACTTGTAACCGCGTGTACTGTATCAGGTTAACTGGATATATTATCTTATCGCGTGCAAAGTCACGTTAAAAACGCGACGCGTGCTGTTTGTTTATGGAGCTCCGTGCTAGAATCGCTCCCGCGATTTATTCGGAAATGTATTCCCGCGCCGCAGAAATCTGGCGCGGGGAGAGAGAGAGAGCGAGAGAGAGCGAACGAACGAACGAGCTTTGTGTACTTTGTGCTGTGTGTGTGTTTTTATACAGACAGCTTGGCTGTCTGGACTGTATACTGGGTGATATTTGGTTGTGTTCTCCGCTCTAGCGGGATCGGGCGCGGCGGGCAGAAAACGGAGCGGGTTCTCAGGCTAAAACCTGGCGGGTGCGGGCGGAAGCGGGAGCGTTGTCATCCGGAGGTGTGTGTGTGTGTTTTTGTGTGTGTGTGGTATGGCGAGTACACGACTGTCTCCTTCGTTCGGTTATCCGTGGCACTATCCACTCGCCATAGTGTGGCAGCTAAAATCCACGCCTACACTATCGAGCGTGTATGAACTGTGATTACTTTTTAAATTGCTGATTAGCTATTGGCCATTTCCCTCTCTGACTGAAGGCAGTCGACCAATCGCGACAGACTGTCATCGGTCCAATCAGCGCAGATTAGCTTCGCGCTAAGGAGGGGTTTGGGAACAAATGAATCACTGGACGATTCATACGGGAGTCGCTGGGATAATTAGGTAAAAATAAATGCAGATTATAAGACCATGAAAGTGTTTTTTGACCTTGCATGCATATTAGACTGTTGTTGGAGACCCTTACAACCAAGATATGACCCTATTTCATGTATAATATGGGCTCTTTAAACGCTTTGGTCCCACTTTATAATAAGTGGCCTTAACTAATATGTACTTACATAGGAATTAATAGTATGTAATTACATCTGTAATCAACTTTTGTAATTACATTTGTAAATACACTGTTGACCATCCCTTACACCTTAACCCACCCTTAAACCTACCCAAGCCACCAAACCTGTCGATAACCCAACCTCTATCCTAACTCAAGAGCACCACAAGTGTTCTCAAATACATTATAAACACAGTAAGTACATTGTATTTATTTTTTTGATGTAAGTACATAGTAGTTAGGGACACTTAATATAAAGTGGGACCAACGCTTTTAAAAAAAACACTAAAATAAAATCCGCTTCGTAAAATTTCGTAATCTATAATCCCTAATAATAACTCCTGTACAGCCGTCCAACAACATTCTGACACTCGAATACCTTGTCAGTAATGTAGTGGCTGGTAATGAGATTTTTACAGTGTCTGCTATAATGTTAGTGTTGTTTTCATGTCTTTACATTGATGAATATGGCCACTGTGTAAATGCACAGTACAGTTACGATCTTGTTGCCACATTAGATCATTATGATAACATGATATATGCCTTCAGTGATTTCCTGAAGATAAATACCAAACAAATAGCACAACTGGAATCACTACAGCAGTCGCGATCATCTAATCTCATATGAAGCAAGAGATCGCGATGACATATGATGACGTGTGCAGGTGCTGTAGTGCTGTCCCAATTCTTAGGGGTACATTTTGAAGCCCTTCCCCTTAACACCCGGTTGTAAGGGCCAAGGGGTACAAAAATAGAATTAGGATTGGGCCTAAGTTCATCATTTAGCACCCACATAGCAAAATTTCTCTGGCCCAGCTCTGGCCCACACAATCAGGTTTTGCTTGGCCCACATGCCGCAGTGAATTACGGTACATGACTGGACCAAATCTGGCTTCCAGACAAGGGCCAAACACAGACCATATCTGGGCCAAGTCTTAGCCAAGTTAATAACTCATAACTGGGTGACCTGATTGGTAGAATTTTTTTTTCTTTACTCAAAAATGATTTTAGTGTATTTTAAATGTGGGTCAAGACTGGCCAAACTCACATGGCCCACTTATCAAATGTTTAAATCTGGGCCAAATACTACGTTTTTAACTGGCCCAAATCTTGTGTGCCGCCTTAAAAACGGTGCCACCTCTGCCAAACCCGGGCCATGTTTGGCCCACATGCTGTATGCCAGTGCCGGTTGAATGCCTCCCACATAGCAAAATTTCTCTGGCCCAGCTCTGGCCCACACAATCAGGTTTTGCTTGGCCCACATGCCGCAGTGAATTACGGTACATGACTGGACCAATCTGGCTTCCAGACAAGGGCCAAACACAGACCATATCTGGGCCAAGTCTCAGCCAAGTTAATAACTCATAACTGGGCCTGAACTGGGCCAGATAGGTTGGTGTGTCACGATTGCAATGAAATTGATAAACGCATGGAGTGATGCGCTTTAGGCACACTATGGGCACGCTTTTTCTCAAAGTGACCTGATTGGTAGAATTTTTTTTCTTTACTCAAAAATGATTTTAGTGTATTTTAAATGTGGGTCAAGACTGGCCAAACTCACATGGCCCACTTATCAAATTTTTAAATCTGGGCCAAATACTACGTTTTTCATCTGGCCCAAATCTTGTGTGCCGCCTTAAAGACGGTGCCACCTCTGCCAAACCCGGGCCATGTTTGGCCCACACGCTATATGCCAGTGCCGGATGAATGCCTGCTGTGCCAGCTTTATGCCAAATCTGGGCCAGAATTCTTTGCTACTAGGGCAGTAATGCAATAATATTTTAGATAAACAGTATATTTAATACCAAACAAGTATTCATACCAACATATAGTTGAACTTACTCTCTGGTGCAGCTGTAAACAACTGTTGTGTCTAACTGCAGGCTCTTTGTGAAATGATTTCTAGAGGAGAAAAATGAAAGTGCATTAGCTTACAGTAAACAACATGCACAAAACACACAGTCCTGAATATACACAGATCTATGAACATGCCGCTTCAATCTTTGGACACAATGCCATGTGTGTTGCAGTGACTTTGTGAATGTTTGTTTTTATATAATCATTTGTTACATACCAAGTCAAATCATGTACAAACAACCTACACTCACCGGCCACTTTATTAGGTACACCTTACTAGTATCGTGTTGGACCCCTTCTGCCTCCAGAACTTTCTTAATCCTTCGTGGCGTAGATTCAGCAAGCTACTGGAAATATTCCTCAGAGATTTTGCTCCATATTGACATGATAGCATCACACAGTTGCTGCAGATTTGTCGGCTGCTCATCCATGATGCCAATCTCCAGTTCCACCACATCCCAAAGATGCTCTATTGGATTATGATCTGGTGACTGAGGAGGCCATTTGAGTACAGTGAACTCATCGTCATGTTCAAGAAACCAGTCTGAGATGATTGAGCTTTATGACATGCTGTGTTATCCTGCTGGAAGTAGCCATCAGAAGATGGAGACTCTGTGGTCCTAAAGGGATGGACATGGTCAGCAGCAATACTCAGGTAGGCTGTGGTGTTGATATGATGCTCAATTGGTACTAATGGACCCAAAGTGTGGCAAGAAAGTCTCCCCCACACCATTACACCACCACCAGCAGCCTGACCGGCTGAAACAAGGCAGGATGGATCCGACCATCCGAATGTGGCAGCAGAAATGGAGACTCATCAGACCAGGCAACGCTTCTCCAATCTTCTTCTGCAGAAGATCGTCTTGACCATGTCTGCATGCCTAAATGCATTACTGGCTTGCTGCCATGTGATTGGCTGATTAGAAATTTGCGTTAACGAGCAGTTGGACAGGTGTACCTAATAAAGTGGCCGGTGAGTGTATATTGCAGCGAGATGTTGCTAGATTTCTTTGCTATTGAGAAGTGACAACCACATTGCACCTAGATCCGGTTTCCCTAATAAGTTGCACTGTGTGTCACTTAGTTATGCACTGATGGCATAATTTCCAAAAGTTGCCCGACAACATTGCTCAACAGTTTGCCAGTGTATCATCAAGAATAGGCTTTATTTTTTAATTATTTCACATGAACTAAAGCTTCATATGCTGTTTGTGCGGGTGCTGTTTGGCTCTTAGCATGTGACTGCTGGATATAATAAGTAAATGGATGTGGTCACTGTTGTCAAAGTGCAGTTCAGTCACCTTGTTTTCTTCCTCTAAGGACTTCAGATTAGACTCCATTGTGGTGATCTGGGAGACAGAAAGACATTGTGGTCAACAGAAAGATTTCTGTGAAGCTGCTTTGACATGATCAGTATTATATATATATATATATATATATATATATATATATATATATATATATATATATATATATATATATATATATATATATATATATATATATATATAATTGTGTAAATTCCCTTACCTGTGTTCGGAGTTTGATCATATCTGCTTCAACCTGTGAATTTGATTCATTTAAACCCTTAATATCTTCATCCAGCTGTTTAATATCTGCATCACAGTCTAAACCTAAAAAGAGAACAAAGAGACATAAATCATATAGTAAATCACATCCAGCTTGAACCGCGACACAAAAAGACACAAAAGTAATAGTGGTAGTAGTGTATAAACAGTTCAGCGACACTTGACGTCACTCCATTCAATGTCTGTTTGCAATAAATTCTATTTCTAAATATTTTTTACACAAACTTTCTATTTACATTAAGATGTCTGTCAGATGTCTTTTTACAATTAGATGTCAGTTAGATGTTTATTAGATGTCTTTTGTTATAATTAGATGTCAGTTAGATGTCTTTTTACAACTG
>NC_141037.1:57430000-57457500 GCF_052040795.2 Danio rerio | reverse complement strand
CTGTGTGTGAGGAAGCTGCCGCTGACATGTCCCGATCCATCGCATCCTGGTGTGGGACAGGACATCCCGTCACTCTTCCCGCTCTTCCAGCTGAACTGAGCGCCGCTGATGAAGCCGTCCTTCTGCCGTTTGGCTGCTAGAGGGCAGCCGGACGCGCTGCGGTGAGATGCGTATTTACCTGTGATGTGACCCTGACCGTCACAACCGGGAACCGGACACCTGAAAACATAAAAACAAAACAGCTCATTCACTGATAACTACACTTAAAGGGCACCTATTATCCATTTGTAGCTCCGCCCTCCTCTGAAAAGAGCACAATCTCATTTGCATTTAAATTGACAGTCACCAAAACACCACAATTAGGATCAGAGCTTGAAAGGGTCAGTTTCAGAGAGTTATAAACATTATCTGTGGGCTATTTTGAGCTGAAACCTTACAAACACACTCTAGAGATATCATAGACTTATTTTATATCTCGTAAAAAGGATCAAATGTGCCCTTTAACCAACATAGCTTGTCATAAATCGGTCATAAACATGATTGTCATTATAAATGTGTCGTAAATACTTATTTCAACAAATACTTGTTTCATAAGCTGTCATTAATTGTCTAATTTAAAGTGTCAATGCAAATACCTCCTCCAAGTAACGTATTACTATTAAGAAGTTAAGTACTTGTATAGGCATAGATTTGTATAAATAACATGAAAACACAATAGGGTAGAACACACTTTAAAATTGTGATCATATTTGCAATATTCAAATGTTCACATGCAGGAGTAGAATAATTGTCATTTTGCAGTGGTTTTACAGCAGAAGTGGATGCAGTTTTATGGTACCTGATGGGCTCCTGGTCTTCCTTGTCCTCTTTACTGTGTGTGATCTTAATTCCAGTTTTCCGAGCACGTGGACATCCAGACAAACTGAGCAGAAACAAACCATCATTACCTCAAAACATCTATTTTGGGCTTAATTTAAAAGAATATTCCTTAAATAAGTACAGACTAAGGATTTCCAACACTTTTGGGGGCCTATCAAACACCCGGCGCAATGCGACACAAGGCGCGACGCAATTGTTGTTTGCTAGTTCCAGCTTGGCGCAGGAGTCGTTTTGACGTTTTGCAGCACGCTGTTTAAATAGCAAATGCATTTGCGCTCATATGCGCCCATAAGTGTTCTGGTCTAAAAAAGGAGGTGTGTTGAGGCGCATTGCTGGCGTGTGGCTATTTTGAGAAACTATAACAGTCTGTTCTTTAGAATAGAACAAAGCCGATCTATTGTCCAGCGCAGAGCGCGTTAGTTGTGTGCCTCGCTTACACACTGCTTAATACACACAAGATGTAGAGCAATACGCAAATATCTTGACAGATGAAAAGGAATTAAGGGATTAAAATATTACAAAAAAACTTATTTTCTAGCCTACATCAATATAAACACTACCACCTCCATGCCTTCTTCATCTCGGGAGGCTTTTTCAGTTTATTCATGACAATTTGCTTTTGTATAATGTTATTATTATTAGCAGTATTATTTATTATATCCATATTTATATTTGTTTTATTAAAAACAAGCTTAGATGTCAGGTTTTAGACCATATGGGGCGCAGCATGTGTTTTAGGATATAACTCAGGTTTTTGACCACACTTCGTTATTATTGTCCATTTATTCGTTTGCTGGAAATTAGAACTGAATTTAGAAATAGTTTTGACACATATCTTTGCGCTTAACAAACTAAATTAAATATTTATAGGCCAATAGATGTCTGTGTGTACAACAAGTTTCCCTATCCATGAGAGTGAAAGTAAAGAGTGAGGAGGCTCATCCTCCTATTCTCGCGCTGCAGATGCTCTGTTTAACTGTGTTCTCTCTAGTGAAGTGTTCAGTTTTTCCACTAACAAAGTCGTCATGTAAATAGCAAATGCATAATGGCGCGACACAACTGACTCTTAAAGGGAATGGGAGATGAAACTCTGATTGGTTTATTCTCAAAACACACCCATAACTCATTATGAGAATAAGCTCAACCCTGTTAGACCATGCGCCACGACACAAAGCAGATTTTTCCGTTGTTAAAATAGCAAAAGTAGATTTGCCCTTAATGCGTTTGCACTCTGCGCTTTGGACTTTGCGCCTGGATTGTCAAAATAGAGCCCTTAAAATTTTTTAACCATTTGATGCACTATATGGGTTTAAAGTGACCCGTCTAAGCTTATTTTTTCTATATCTATTTTATAGCTTGTGCATCAAAGGGTTAATAATATAAATGTATATTACATGCCATAATCTGACCTGTTCTGACCCCGTGAGTAGGACTTAAGTGTATATTTAGTAGTGCTGGGCAAAAATTCTGATTTATCGCATCCAAAATAAAAGTTTGTTTTGACATAATATATGTGTGTGTGTGTGTTAAATATATTTATTATGAATATGTGATATGCACACATGCGTAGAATAAAAATTATACAAAACAATTTTGTTACATAGATATTTAAATAGTTATATAATTTATACATATATTTTATATTTATATATAAATAAACATTTTTAATGGTTTAAAAAAAGTTTTATTCATTGATCTATTTTAAATACATGTTGCTATACAAGACTGATAAATATTGCACATTAACTGTCTCATTTTTGTCTTCAACTACAGTAGTGGTGCTTGATTACAGTAGAATACTGTAAATTTAGAATATGCAGAAAGTTACTGTAAAAGTTTTAAAATAATTCACAATTCAGTGCATATTCTAATAGTCAACTGTAAATATGTGGCATTTTACTGGGCGTGTTTCCAGTAAAAAACTGTAAAATTGCATAAGTATACAATTTGGGACGCAGCTATAGTAATAGAAGTGCACTCTTTTAAAGTCAATTAACTAAGGCTCAATTTTATTTATATTATATATGCAAGTACAATGCAGAATCACTATAAATGCTGTTTTTTAGCAGTGTGTGTATGTGTGTGTGTGTGTGTGTGTGTGTGTGTGTGTGTGTGTGTGTGTGTGTGTGTGCTGATCACCTTCTGTGTGAAGCGTAGTTTCCAGTGATGTGACCCGAGCCGTCGCAGCCCGGGGTCGAGCACCTGGGACAGAAATACACCCTGTTACTGCCCAGCATGCATGAACACAGTTCTAACACAACATTATTTGCATCTGAGGAAAAACTGGGCACATTTTTTATGTATTCTTGCACTGTAAAGTGATGTACAACATGCGGGGCCAGCACACGTTCTAGTCAATGAAACCGTTTCAACACTGCCAAAACGTTACATGATCGATAAGTCATGACAACATGTATTTTAAACACTTGCGTTGACTTTATATGCAATTAAGCATATATAAATGCTCAATTTTGCTTATGTGTGAACTCAGCATTAGGAAATAGAGATGTAGAGGGTGGTTAATAATAGTTAGCCAAAAATAATTATCATACATTCATGAAAAACAACACTGTTGGTTGGGTTAAGGGAAAGGGGTGTGTAGGGGTATTGGTCAGTCAGTCAGTCGACATCGACCTCTGGCGCAGGTGCAAATGGCACTCGCAAGTAAACGTACAAAGCGACCTATGGTGGATTTTCAAAAAAACTAAAACTGCAAAAAACAAAACAAAAAAAAAAAACATACCTCATGGGACATATTTTGTGCTCTCCAGAAATGTAGACAGGAGTATGTGTAAATAATAAGCCTGGGTTGTCTAATTCACTTGTTTAGCTAGCTACTCTCCCCACAGGGACCAGTTTTCATATATAATATGAAACAATCCTTCTCCAGTGGATATCAATAGAGCAAAAAGTACAAAAGTGTACCTCATGGTATACCTTAATGGTAAAAAGTATACCTCTAAGGTTCAGTTTTGGGTTGTCATTAGGCACAAACATGTACCCTCTGAAAACATAATGCCCCAGTGACAGCTTCTGTGGCTTTATTTCAGAGAGCGAAGGCACATCTTTTCACCCATAAATATAACACACATTGTGTGTGACTCATCTGCCGTGATAAAGCAGAGGAATGGCAGCACACATCTCCCATAATTCAACCCTGTCACTTTACAGACAGGCTTTATCTCCTCTAGCAAACACACAAACAAGCGGCTCATCTGAGGTGTTCAATAGTGTCATGATGCAGCGCTGAGCGAAACACCCAAAAGGTAATGAATGATTCAATAGTTCACAGATGTAACATAGGGGGAAAGTGCATAGCTAGCATATATTGAGTATCAAAATACATACACTTTGTTATCAAGGTTATTATAGCTTTACATTTTTAAATTTGTTTTTATTTCAAAAGTATGTTTTAAATTTGTTGTAAATTAAAGCTGAAATATGATGTTTTTGCTGCTTATTCAAACTAATGAGTCTAAGTGTAGGAGTGGGACAACCACATAACTAATGATGATTGGCGTGTGTGTAAGAGTGGGACAACCACATAACTGATCATGATTGTTGTGCGTGTGTGTAGGGGTGGGACAACCACATAACTGATGATGATTGGTGTGTGTGGGTGTAGGGGTGGGACAACCACAAAACTGATGATGATTGGTGTGTGTTTGTAGGGGGGTGGGACGACCACATAACTGATTATGATTGGTGTGTGTGTGGGTGTAGGGGTGGGACAACCACAAAACTGATGATGATTGGTGTGTGTTTGTAGGGGGGTGGGACGACCACATAACTGATTATGATTGGTGTGTGTGTGGGTGTAGGGGTGGGACAACCACAAAACTGATGATGATTGGTGTGTGTTTGTAGGGGGGTGGGACAACCACCTAACTGATGATGATTGGCGCGTGTGCATGTAGGGGCAGGACAACCACATAACTGATGATGACTGACATGTGTGTAGGAGTGGGACAACCACATAACTGATCATGATTAGTCTGTGTGTTTGTGTGTGTGTGTGTGTTTATGTATGGGTGTGTTTGTATGTATGTGTATGGTTTGTTGTGTGTTTGTAGGGGTGGGACAAGCATATAACTAATGAAGATTGGCGTTTGTATGAGTATAGGGGCGGGACAACCACATAAGTGATGATGACTGGCGTGTGGGTGTGTGTGTGAGTGTAGGGGTGGGACAATCACATAACTGATGATGATTGGCATGTGTGTGTGTTTAAGAGCAGGACAACCATATAACTGATGATGATTGAGGTGTGTGTGTGTAGGAGTGGGATATCTTTCACATATTTGGAGTCTTATGGAAAATAATATTTTCAAGTGAAAATGTACAGAACCACCATCAGGCATAAACGACACTGATGCTGGAGGATACAGGATCTGTGTCGGTGCTTTTCAGTTTGATCCTTACTTGAGTTCTTGTGAGTTGCTGGCCATCATGCTCCGAATGCTTTTATCTGCTAAAGGACAACCTGAAAGGCTAAAAAGATTTTACAAGCTGATGTTAGTGACATAAATCAGACATACTAATACTACCAAAAAACAAACACACATATTTAATCCACTCATTCCTTCAAATGCAATGAAGCAGTGGTGAAAGAGAAGGGATGTCTGCTCTAAAAACATTTGAATCCACTGTCTGCTCTAAATATTAGCTTCTTTTTTAAGAGGCAGAAGCACAATCTTATTTAATTTAAAGCGACAGTCACTAAAACAGCAGAATTAATAGGTAATTTAATATTTAATATGAATAATACCCTGTATAATTACCATTTTACATTACTGTAAGGGGTAAAGGTTGGTGTAGACGTTAAAAAAAATCTATTTAATGAGTAATTTAATAAGTAATATGAATAATTCACATTAACTTTCGGCCACAGCTGCATCATTTCAAGCAACAACTAAAGGAGAAAAAGAAGAAGAAGAAGAAAAATAAAAGGTGTGATGGATAATCGTGTCATTCTCTCATGCCACTTACGTTATCAGGTCCTTTTTGCTTTCTTTGCAAGGTGGGAATTTTGGTTTGGGACTGGGAATGCCGACATCAGTGTATACGCTGTCCTCTAAAATGTCCTGGAAGGGATCTAGATCATCAGACTGCAAAGACAAAGCCAGAAAAAAACACAGAAAAAACTGTTAGTACTCATTGTTTCCCCTTTTATTTTAGTTTCTTATTAAAATTTTCTGAATTTCTATGTGCGGTCATTGGTTGTGTTTTCAGGCAAGTTTTATGAAAACTTTACTAATAAAAGCAAAAAAATAAATAAATAAAAAAAGCAAAGCAATGAGCATACGGTTTGTTGATAAAAAGGAAAAGCAAAAAAAAAAACTAAATGAAACAAAAAAAGAAACAATTTTCTGATAAAAAAATAACACACACTTTGCTAATAGAAACAAAAAAGCACTATGCTAATAAAAAAGCAATAAAATATGACACTTTGCTTAGAAAAACAATCATTTTGGTAATAAAAGCAAAAAGCAATAACACACACTTTGTACATTTTTTAAAAATAGCATGCTCTGCTAGTAAAAAGCTAAAAAAATAACACACGTTGCTGATAAAAAAGCAAAAAAGTATTTGCATTGATTGACATTAGAATTTAAGTATAATTAGTAAATAACATATTTTTTCTCAAATAAATGAAGACTTCAGTTGTGTTATATGAGGCATAAAAACCTTTGTCCTCTGCAACTAATATTTTCTGTTAGGGACAACCACATAACTGATGATGATTTGGCGCGTGTGTGTAGGGGTGGGACAACTACATAACTAATGATGTTTGGCATGTGTGTAGGGGTGGGACAACCACATAACTGAAGATGATTGGTGTGTGTGTGTGTATAGGGGTGGGACAACTACATAACTAATGATGTTTGGCGTGTGTGTAGGGGTGGGACAACCACATAACTGAAGATGATTGGTGTGTGTGTGTGTGTGTGTGTGTGTAGGGGTGGGACAACTACATAACTAATGATGTTTGGCGTGTGTGTGTAGGGCCGGGACAACCACATAACTGATGATAATTTTGTTTGTTTGTGTGTATAGGGGCAGAACAACCACATAAATGATGATGATTGGCATGTGTGTGTGTAGGGGTCCGACAACCACATAACTGAAGATGTTTGGCTTGTGTATGTAGGGGTGGGACAATCACATAACTGAACATGACTGGCTTGTGTGTGTAGGGGTGGGACAACCACATAACTGATGATGATTGATTGGTGTGTAGGGGTGGGACAACCACATAACTGAAGATGATTGGCTTGTGTGTATAGGGAAGGGTTAACCACATAACTGATGAGGATTGGCATGTGTGTGTAGGTGCGGGACAACCACATAACTGATGAACATTTCAAACGTTACAGTCGAAAATACAAAATACAACTTCCTGTTTTAGTGTATTTTTGCTCAAATAAATGCGCTAGTATAGCACTGATGTAGATGTTTAGACGGACTCGTTCAGGTGTTTTTCGTGGCAGTCCCCTGTCCAATCATCTGCCAATCAGTTCGCCTTCATTTTCACTTCAAAACACACACCATTGTTCCCAAACGCTCAATCTGTATGCAAATGGTAAGCATCGGCTGGCACATCAATCAGTCCTCCACAATTAACACACACAGCGCATGTGAGAATGAGTCTTGCACATTTTCCATTTCAGCAAACAGCAGGACACACACACACACACACACACACACACACACACACACACACACACACACACACACACACACACTACTGCTGTGAAGAATTGCAGAGCCAGAAATAACACTGCACATACACTAGATGGCAGTGTAGCAATGTGACAGAATCTCTCTCTCTCTCTCTCTCTGTGTGTGTGTGGGGTCCTGATGTTCATCATGCTGCGCGGAACAAATATGTGTGTGCGATGCTGATATTCATCATGCTGTGGCTAACACAAATGTGTGTGTGCATGTCAGCATGTGTCTGTGTGTGAGAGTGTGTGTCTGTGTGTGAGCTTGATTGAGTGTGTGTGTGTGTCTGTATGTGAGTTTGATTGAGTGTGTGTGTGTGTGTGTGTGTGTGTGTGTGTCTGCATGTGTATGTGTTTGCATCTGTGAATGTGTGTGTGTGTGTAGTCCTGATATTTATCATGCTGTGGTGTGTATTAGTGTGTGCGGTCCTGATATCATCGTGCTGTGGGGAACAAATTTGTGTGTGTGTGTGTGGTCCTGATATTTATCATGCTCTAGAGAACAAGAGTGTGTGTGTGTGTGTGTGTGTGTGTGTGTGTGTGTGTGGTCCTGATATTTATCATGCTGTGGGGAACAAATGTGTTACCGACAGTTACAGACAATTATTTTACATTTTATTTTTCGCTTTTCGTTCGTTTTCGTTGATTATAATAACCTTGCACTGAACAGGTATTCTACACACAAACATCAAGAACATTTTTGACCTTATTTATTTTTCATTAACTTCCAATCATTTTTAGACGTTATAAACAGCTGGTTCTGCAGCTTTATGTTGATGTTTTCTTACTATATTATTCTACTGTCTGTATAGTCATGAACACACTTGTTTGTAGAGCAATTAGTTTGACCGTTTTCTGCCGTTTATTATTCCTAGTCATTGCTCTTAAAGGGAAATAAACTGAAATTCTCACGGCAATTCGTTACTTTTTGATTTAGTGGCTAATTTGTATGAATTCGTACAAACCCATTCGTACAATTTAGTACAGGTTGCTCATCCCCCAATGACGGTTGCGTGTAGGGGTGGTGTTGGGTGCCACCAACACAATCTCACGGCAATTCGTAACTTTTTCATTTAGTGGCTAATTCGTACGAATTCGTACGATCTAATTCGTACATTTTAGTACGATTTGCTCATCCCCAATGACGGTTGGGTTTAGGGGTGGGGTTAGGTGCCACGCCTCCTTTTTAAAATCTTACAATTTCTTACGACTGAACTCGTACGAATTCGTACAAATTAGCCACTAAACTGCCAAAACGTAAAATACTTACGTTTTCTTGTGAGATCAGGCTGGTGCCACGCCTCCTTTTAAAATTGTTCGTTTTCGCTTTACTGATTCATACGAGTTTGTACGAATTAGCCACTAAACTGAAAAAACGTAAAACTGAACTGAATGCAGATGTCAGTTGTTGTGCAGTTCTCTGTAATGCTGGATTGTGAGTTCAGTGTTGCTCTGCTGCTATTCTGAGCTGAAACCCGTTGTGAAATCAAAGTCCTGAAGCAACAGCAGGCGAGGAGTCAAGCTTAACAAGCAGTCGGTCTGCACTGCGAGACGAGAGAGAGATGCAGATGGAGATGAAGCTGTGACAGCGGATGAAGGAGGCTGCAGGCTCCTCAATCTTTCACACAGAACATCTCATCAGCTTCTGCTCTCCTTATTTCACACTCAGCATCAGTGCAGGATCAGTCTCTGTGTGTGTGTGTGTGTCGCCACTACATCCCACACCAAATAGATTTACGACATTCTCCAACCCATCATCCAGCCAGATGAAAAAAGTACAACAGTAATTAATAGTAAATACTATAGCGATTATGAAGCATACTATGGCCAAGTATGTCAAGTAACCTTGCAATGGAAAAATACTATTGTAATAATAGTAAATACTACAGTGTTTTTGAAGCACACTATGGCCAAGTACGTCAACTAACCCAGCACTTAAAAAATACAACAGTAATTAATAGTAAATACTATAGTGTTTATGAAGCATACTATGGCCAAGTATGTCAAGTAACCTTGCAATGGAAAAATACTATTGTAATAATAGTAAATACTACAGTGTTTTTGAAGCACACTATGGCCAAGTACGTCAACTAACCCAGCACTTAAAAAATACAACAGTAATTAATAGTAAATACTATAGTGTTTATGAAGCATACTATGACCAAGTACGTCAAATTACCCTGCACTGAATAAATACTATAGTAATAATAGTAAATACTATAGTATTTATGAAGCATTAAAATGGCCAAGTACATCAACTAACTCTGCACTTAATAAAATACTATAGTAATAATAGTAAATACTATAGTGTTTTTGAAGCATACTATGGCCAAGTATGTCGACTAACCCTGCACTGGAAAAATACTATAGTGATTATAGTAAATATTATAGTGTTTATGAAGCATACTATGGCCAAGTACAGCAACTAACCCTGCACTGAATAAAATACTATAGTAATTAATAGTAGATACTATAGTGTTTATGAAGCATACTATGACCAAGTACGTCAAATTACCCTGCACTGAATAAATACTATAGTAATAATAGTAAATACTATAGTATTTATGAAGCATTAAAATGGCCAAGTACATCAACTAACTCTGCACTAAATAAAATACTATAGTAATAATAGTAAATACTATAGTGTTTTTGAAGCATACTATGGCCAAGTATGTCGACTAACCCTGCACTGGAAAAATACTATAGTGATTATAGTAAATATTATAGTGTTTATGAAGCATACTATGGCCAAGTACAGCAACTAACCCTGCACTGAATAAAATACTATAGTAATTAATAGTAGATACTATAGTGTTTTTGAAGTATACTATGGCCAAGTACGTCAACTAACTTTGCACTGGAAAAAATAGTATAGTAATTAACAATAAATACTGAAAAAAATACTATAGTAATCCATTGTAAATACCATAGTCTTTTCGAAGCATACTATGGCCAAGTACGTCACATAACCCAGCACTTAAAAAAATACTACAGTAATTATTAGTAAATACTATAGTGTTTATGAAGCATACTATGACCAAGTACATCAACTAACCCTGCACTAAATAAAATACTATAGAAATAATAGTAAATACTACAGTGTTTTTGAAGCATACCATGGCCAAGTACATCAACTAACTCTGCACTGAATAAATACTTTAGTAAAAATAGTAAATACTATAGTGTTTATGAAGCATACTATGGCCAAGTACGTCGACTAACCCTGCACTGAATAAATACTATAGTAATAATAGTAAATACTATAGTGTTTATGAAGCATACTATGGCCAAGTATGTCGACTAACCCTGCACTGGAAAAATACTATAGTGATTATAGTAAATATTATAGTGTTTATGAAGCATACTATGGCCAAGTACAGCAACTAACCCTGCACTGAATAAAATACTATAGTAATTAATAGTTGATACTATAGTGTTTTTGAAGTATACTATGGCCAAGTACGTCAACTAACTTTGCACTGGAAAAAATAGTATAGTAATTAACAATAAATACTGAAAAAAATACTATAGTAATCCATTGTAAATACCATAGTCTTTTTGAAGCACACTATGGCCAAGTACGTCAACTAACCCAGCACTTACAAAATACAACAGTAATTAATAGTAAATACTATAGTGTTTATGAAGCATACTATGACCAAGTACGTCAAATTACCCTGCACTGAATAAATACTATAGTAATAATAGTAAATACTATAGTATTTATGAAGCATTAAAATGGCCAAGTACATCAACTAACTCTGCACTAAATAAAATACTATAGTAATAATAGTAAATACTATAGTGTTTTTGAAGCATACTATGGCCAAGTATGTCGACTAACCCTGCACTGGAAAAATACTATAGTGATTATAGTAAATATTATAGTGTTTATGAAGCATACTATGGCCAAGTACAGCAACTAACCCTGCACTGAATAAAATACTATAGTAATTAATAGTAGATACTATAGTGTTTTTGAAGTATACTATGGTCAAGTACGTCAACTAACTTTGCACTGGAAAAAATAGTATAGTAATTAACAATAAATACTGAAAAAAATACTATAGTAATCCATTGTAAATACCATAGTCTTTTCGAAGCATACTATGGCCAAGTACGTCACATAACCCAGCACTTAAAAAATACTACAGTAATTATTAGTAAATACTATAGTGTTTATGAAGCATACTATGACCAAGTACATCAACTAACCCTGCACTAAATAAAATACTATAGAAATAATAGTAAATACTACAGTGTTTTTGAAGCATACCATGGCCAAGTACATCAACTAACTCTGCACTGAATAAATACTTTAGTAAAAATAGTAAATACTATAGTGTTTATGAAGCATACTATGGCCAAGTACGTCGACTAACCCTGCACTGAATAAATACTATAGTAATAATAGTAAATATTATAGTGTTTTTGAAGAATACTATGGCCAAGTACGTCAACTAACTTTGCACTGGAAAAAATAGTATAGTAATTAACAATAAATACTGAAAAAAATACTATAGTAATCCATTGTAAATACCATAGTCTTTTTGAAGCACACTATGGCCAAGTACGTCAACTAACCCAGCACTTACAAAATACAACAGTAATTAATAGTAAATAGTATAGTGTTTATGAAGCATACTATGACCAAGTACGTCAAATTACCCTGCACTGAATAAATACTATAGTAATAATAGTAAATACTATAGTATTTATGAAGCATTAAAATGGCCAAGTACATCAACTAACTCTGCACTAAATAAAATACTATAGTAATAATAGTAAATACTATAGTGTTTTTGAAGCATACTATGGCCAAGTATGTCGACTAACCCTGCACTGAATAAAATACTATAGTAATTAATAGTAGATACTATAGTGTTTATGAAGCATACTATGACCAAGTACATCAAATTACCCTGCACTGAATAAATACTATAGTAATAATAGTAAATACTATAGTGTTTTTGAAGCATACTATGGCCAAGTATGTCGACTAACCCTGCACTGGAAAAATACTATAGTGATTATAGTAAATATTATAGTGTTTATGAAGCATACTATGGCCAAGTACGTCAAATTACCTGCACTGAATAAATACTATAGTAATAATAGTAAATACTATAGTATTTATGAAGCATTAAAATGGCCAAGTACATCAACTAACCCTGCACTGAATAAAATACTATAGTAATTAATAGTAGATACTATAGTGTTTTTGAAGTATACTATGGCCAAGTACGTCAACTAACTTTGCACTGGAAAAAATAGTATAGTAATTAACAATAAATACTGAAAAAAATACTATAGTAATCCATTGTAAATACCATAGTCTTTTCGAAGCATTCTATGGCCAAGTACTTCATATAACCCAGCACTTAAAAAATACAACAGTAATTATTAGTAAATACTATAGTGTTTATGAAGCATACTATGACCAAGTACATCAACTAACCCTGCACTAAATAAAATACTATAGTAATAATAGTAAATATTATAGTGTTTTTGAAGCATACCATGGCCAAGTACATCAACTAACTCTGTACTGAATAAATACTTTAGTAAAAATAGTAAATACTATAGTGTTTATGAAGCATACTAAGGCCAAGTACGTCGACTAACCCTGCACTGGAAAAATACTATTGTAAATAATAGTAAATTTTACAGTGTTTATGAAGCATACTTTGGCCAAGTACGTCAAATAACCCTGCACTGAATAAATACTATAGTAATAATAGTAAATATTATAGTGTTTTTGAAGTATACTATGGCCAAGTACATAAACTAACCCTGCACTGAATAAATACTATAGTAATAATAGTAAATATTATAGTGTTTTTGAAGTATACTATGGCCAAGTACATAAACTAACCCTGCACTGAATAAATACTATAGTAATAATAGTAAATATTATAGTGTTTTTGAAGTATACTATGGCCAAGTACATAAACTAACCCTGCACTGAATAAATACTATAGTAATTAATAGTAGATACTATAGTGTTTTTAAAGCATACTATGGCCAATACATCAACTAACTCTGCACTAGAAAAATACTATAGTAATTAATCATGAATTTAATTGTCCTATAAAATAGGGTAGGGGTTTAAATCCAGAATTTTGGCCAAATTTGGTCAATTTTGACTAAAACTCTGGCAGAAACGTAGATCAAACCAAGACAGAAACTCATTCATTCTTCCATCTTTCTCTAACTCTTTCTTTCTATGTCTTAAAATATTAACAAGGAAAAAAATCCAGCTAGGACCTGTAAATTCTGCTTGTGTTTTAATAAAGAGAATGAGAAGTAATATATAATGTCATTTTCCCCTAACTAGTGGCCTAAGACAGTATAGAAGTATATGTGTGTACCTGTGAGCAGATGTCCAGGGGTTTCCCGCTCAGGCTCTGGGGCATCTCCCGGCAGCGGGTGGAGAGGTTGAGGATGGCTGTGGCTGCCATGTGCGCCGCCTCCATGTCGTGGGTGAAGTCGAAGCTGCTCTTGCTGCAGGTGCTGCTGGCGCTGCTCTCGGCTCCTCGCGCTCCTCCTGCACAGCTAAGACTGCTGCTGCTCGGCCCATAGCTGCTGGTGGTGCTGCTCGCCGAACTCGAACTCTTGCAGTAGCGCTTCACTGACAGGAGGACACACAGAGACGCCTTTTATCACCAGCCCATTATGACAACAATACATTTTTACATCGAAAAACATTGTGCAATTCTGAGTGTGCTCCACACGGGTGAGTGGGCTTGACAAACCACCTGTAGATGACATTGGTTTATTGTTGTTGTTTACGTTGTAAATGTCGTGTTTCTTTTGATTCCTTCTGGTGGTTAGTTCCTGGTCCCTTTGTTCCTGCTGCTAGTTTGCTTCTATATGGTTATTCACTGATTTACTGATTATGCTCACCTGTGCCTTGTTTTGTTGCTCACGTTTCCATCTATGTAAGTTTGCCTCTATGGTTATTCACTGGTTACTGATTATGCTCACCTGTGCCTTGTTTTGTTGCTTATTTTTCAACCCAAGCTCATTCTGGAAACGTAGCCCCGCGGACGTTTCTGGAGCCTGCGATTTACGTGGCCGGAGATACGTATGGCCGCGTTTTGTTTTTTTATCAAGCAAACGCTGCGTGGCAGCCGCTCCGCAGGCGCTCCGCAGGCGCTCCGCAGGCGCTCCGCAGGCGCTCCGCTCCTCCTCTTCGCGCTCTTCGGCTGATGGCTCGCCTCCGTGTGGAGGGCTTTCCCTCTTCGACCAGTTTGTCCGCTTAGCTCAAAGCGTTACATCGGCAGAACGGAGGCCCGGAGGAAGGAGGAGCCAGCTACGGCGACGACCGTGATCGATTCCGGGGAAGAGCGGTTCCTCAAATCAGGTAAGATGAAAAACAGAATCCAAAAAAAAAAAAATTTAAGTGGACGAGCTAGCGACGAGGCAAGATCCGAAAACGCGGTCAAAATCAGACGAGGGCTTTTGCTTTTTTTTTTTTTTTCTGGACGGCTTTCGCAAATCGTCGCTTGGGTTTAGGGAAGGAGGAGGAGGACGATTGTAATTAATTAGCCGCCCGGTCGATCGTTCAGTCGTTCGGCCAGCCGGTCAGTCAGACGGACGGTCGCTCCACAGCGGCCTCCGGTGGCTTTTCACGCGAGAACAGCGCGGGCGCGAACGGCGCGCGCTCCCGAGAGGCGTCCGAGATGCGAGAAAGCGCGCACAGCGGCCTCTGGCGGATTCGCGAAAACAAAAACTGCTCGAATACGTACCCCCCGGGATGTATTTCGCGGTCTCCAGAAACGTCCGCGGGGCTACGTTTCCACAATAAGCCCGGGTTGTTATTTTTCCATCTATGTAGGTTTGCTTCTATGGTTATTCACTTATTTACTGATTAGGCTCACCTGTGCCTTGTTTGTTGCTCACGTTTCCATCTATGTAATTTTGCTTCTGTGGTTATTCACCTATTTACTGATTATGCTCACCTGTGCCTGGTTTCGTTGCGCATTTTTTGATCTACAAAAGTTTGCTTCTCTGGTTATTCACCTATTTACTGATTATGTTCACCTGTGCCTGGTTTCGTTGCGCATTTTTCCATCTATGTTAATTTTCATCTCCCCTTTAACTGTAGTGTGCTGCGATTGATACCTTAATCCTTGCCTTCTGGATTTACTTTCTTCGATTATTAAACATTCACATTTTTAATGTTCATTATAAAACATTACAATTTGAAACAATTGAAACATCGGGCATACACCTGCTCTGAATGTATTACTATGTACCTATTCTAATAATTACAGTGTCTGGCTAATAACACAAAATTAAAATGGCAACACCACATACTTACTATAGTTTATAGTACAACTAATTACATGTAACTAACCCAAAATACAACTCTAATTCTAATCCTAACCATATGGTACGTACATGAAATTAAATATTAGTTAAATGAATAGTTAAACTTTAACAATGTTACCTTAAAATTAAGTGTAATTAGTGCTCCGCTTTGCGTCAGGTTGCTGATAAGCCTGTAGGGTTTTGTTCTGTGAAAACAGCCGACCTGGATACACTTTAACCCACTTATTAAAACGCCACTTGCCACAAAACATAAAAATTAGACACTTACCAATGTTCTGAGCTGTAAAAGTTTATTAACACTGTACTTTAATTTAATTAATAGTAATTAACTGAACTTTAAATGGCTGAATGGAGCATATGCTAACCTGCACATTTTTCAGTCACAAGATGGCGCCAAACAGTCAAAAACAGTGACGTGAAAACCATATAAATATAGATGTGAACATATTCACTGATGGTCAAGGTGATTCGAAGTACTCAGACGAGCTTATTTCATTAGTTGACATGGTGGAGTGCTACATCTTTTGTTTTTTTTTACAGTGGGGGAAATAAGTATTGAACACTTCATGTTTTTTTCCTGACAATAATTTTTCTGAGCAAGCTGTTGACATGAGATTGAACCAGATTTTGGTAAAAACCAAAACAATACAAACAATAAAATAAAAAACCTGAGCTTTATTTTGTGTTTTCTATTGGATTCAGATCAGGCGATTGGCTGGGCCATTCTCCAGCTTGATTTTCTTTCTCTGAAAGCATCTGAGAGTCTCCTTGGCTGCGTTTTGGATTATTGTCTTGCTGAAATGTCCACCCTGGGTTCATCTTCATCCTCCTGCTAATGTAGATGTTGGACTGAAGCAGCTGATATTCATTTACACTGAGGAAGGGCAGAGGCTTGCTGAAGAACTATAGTGAGATTTCAGCTGCTGTCTGGGCCTTCCCTGCCTTTCTACATCTCCTTTTCTTCATGTGCTCAACACTTTTTCCCTCTGTCATTTCGTTTTATCGCACAGAACTTCATTTGTAAACTAATTAAATTTGTTTCCTTTGCATATATGGATTTCTTTGGTTGTTACCAACATCCGGTGAAAATTTCAAGTAAACAGCACCTTTAGAAATATGCTTTATGAGAAAAATGGGGATGTGTTCAATACTTATTTCTCACATTGTGTATGCAACGACGCGTTCTGCTCTAACCCACTTGCAATCCCATGTGTTAGTGTGTGTAATGGAAGCCGTTCAGGATGCATGTCTCGTTTCTTGTGATGATTTTGATGAATATGGGGAGACTGAAGTGGCGGGTGGTGCAGAGGGTGTTGGGATGTAGGTGAGAGACGGAGACACACACTCTCTGCAGTTTGACAAAAGACACAATGAGCCACAGCCACCAGCTGGGCATCAAAGTGGCATCTCCCACCGGGCGTCCTGCTGCCATTTCTCTCTCCCTATCTCTCTTCTCCTTCAGTCTGGTCATTAAAGCGAGGCCGGGATCTCTCAGACTTATGCACAGAATCGCAATTAGCAGCAGCCTTAAATCCAGACTGTGATTTGCCTAAACCGCCTCATTCATTATGCATCTGCCTCCAGATCATTTCCATACATTTACATTCGCCCAAGGAGGATCTCCGAGGCTGAGAATTCCAGCTTTCTCAGACCTCAGCAATGTCTATACTCAAGAGTTTCTTCAAAATGATCGTATGGCGGCCTCAAAATTGAAACTCTTCTAAATACATTTGCAGTGCTTTATCTTAAGTGCACGGTGACATAGACTAGCACAGAAAAATACTGTTTTCGACATATTTAAAGGGATAGTTCACCCATCTACTCAGTCGTCAGCTCACTGAAGAAAATGGTTCATGGGATTTACAATTTTTTTTTAGATGACAGAAATGACAGAGGAAAAAAGTGTTGAGCACATGAAGAAAAGGAGATGTAGAAAGGCAGGGAAGGCCCAGACAGCAGCTGAAATCTCACTATAGTTCTTCAGCAAGCCTCTGCTCTTCCTCAGTGTAAATGAATATCAGCTGCTTCAGTCCAACATCTACATTAGCAGGAGGACATTTCAACAAGACAATGATCCAAAACCCAGCCAAAGAGACTCTCACATGCTTTCAGAGAAAGAAAATCAAGCTGGAGAATGGCCCAGTCAATAACCTGAACCGAATCCAATAGAAAATACAAAATAAAGCTCAGATTTGATACTTATTTTTCAGGTTTTTGTTTTTTATTGTTTATATTGTTTTGCAACAGCTCCTTTAGAAATATTATTGCCCGATAAAATACTGTTTTCGATGTATTTAAAGGGATAGTTCACCCATCTACTCAATCTTCAGCTCACTGAAGAAACTGGTTCATGGAATTTACACATTTTTTTTAAGGTAATTGGTTGCAAACCATTTATATGGGCTTAATTTAAACAAATACATTAAATTAGTAATGTTCAACCTAATTTGTTTGTTTAAATTCAGCCCGTAAACAAATTACCTTAAAAAATAATAAATTTAATGAATCATTTTCCTGTTTATGTTTCCTTTTTTCTGTTGACACTGTAACCATTGATTTCCATTGTGTTTGTTTTTCCTACTATGGAGCTGGAAAAATCCAGCTTAAACCAGCCTAGGCTGGTTGACTGGTTTTAGCTGGTTGACCAGCCTGGTTTTAGAGGGGTTTCTAGCCATTTCCAGCCTGGTCTTAGCTGGTCAGGCTGGACAATGACCAGCTAATTCCAGCTAAAACAAGCTTGACCAGCCTGGTTTGAGCTGGACATAGCTGATTTTGGCTGGGCTCCCAGCCTGGCTAGGCTGGTCAAGCTGGTTTTAGCTGGTCATCTCCCAGCCTGACCAGCTAAAACCAGCCTGGAAATGGCCAAAACCCCTCTAAAACCAGCCTGGTTGACCTGCTAAAACCAGCCAACCATTCTAGGCTGGTTTAAGCTGTTTTTTTTTCAGCAGGGTTGTGTTTAAATTCCCTTGAGGGTTAGTAAATAGTGAGTATAGTTTCATTCTGAGGTGAATCAAGCCTTTAATTTGTTGAAGCACACATGCGGCTTCTCAACTGTGTGAATAAATATCCTAAATTATGATTAGCAATACATATTTTTTAGATTTGAGCGTTTATCATCAAACCTGTAACACTCATGTGACCTTGAACCACTTTGAGAATTATACTGATATCATCTGAAAGCTCAATAAACACGATTTCCATTGATTTGCATTGCAATAAAATGTCTTAATCATTCATTCATTCATTCATTTACTTTTCTGCTTAGTTTCTTTATTAATCTAGGGTCGCCACAGTGGAATAAACCACCAACTTATCCAGCACATGTTTTATGCAGGGAGAACATGCTTGATTTATATTTCTTATTGTAAGTTAAAGGGGACCTATTATGCCCCTTTTTACAAGCTATAAAATAAGTATTTGGTGTTTCAGCTCAAAATACAACACAAATATTGTTTTCTAATTCTGAAACTGCCCCTTTAAGGCTTTGATTCTAATTGTGGTGTTTTAGTGACTGACACTTTAAATGCAAATGAGATTGTGCTTTTTTTAGAAGAGGGCGGAGCTACAAATGCCTGTGTGTCAGCATAGCGGCAGACTCAAAAACAAGACTAACATCCTATGCTAATGAGGAAGATATGGACACAAGTGGGCGGGGCTTTCCCCCTCTGATGACACGTACTAAAAAGGAATGTCAATCAAAGTGTTTCTGCAGACGTCTGATTATAAACAATGCAATTAATAAATGTTTATCATAACAGGCTGGTTATATTCACACACTGCTGACACACAACTGTGTTTAAACTCCTAATACAAGTGATTTTTGCATAATAGGACATCTTAAATGCTTATTTTATTTCCAGAAGTACTAAAAAAAATGTCTCACCATCTTCATTTATGTCCAGCTTGTCTCGGCTGTGGAGTTTGAGCGCAGCGCCGTGCCGTTTGCTGTAGACACCGGAGCTGTCGTAGTTATTGTAGTCGAAGCTAGTTTTGGAGTATTTCTCTAGCTCTTTGGCCAGGTTGGATCGTGGGGTTGAAGTGGGAACGTTGTTTTTATAGCCGTACTGTGGAATCTCCAGCTGCTTCACGAAGCACATGGGTCTGAAATGAACGCAAACACAATCAATCCAATCATTTTAACTTAATTAATTAATTGCAAAATTCTCCTTATATTTGGAAAGACTAGATTAAATGTCATGTTTTCCATTTGTTTTTGTGTGTGATGTTTTTGGGTATTGATATATTGACTAGTATTTGTTTTGGGTATTTCTCCTTGATTAATAAACGAGCAGAAGGTATCACGAGATTCATTAAAATCTTATTCGTTCAAATGACAATACTGCTGATTCATTTTTAAATGAACAAAATCACTGCCTTTATGAATGAATCATTGAATCACTCACTCAATTTATGACACTGTGTCAACTGACCAATCACAACAAATTCAGCTGTCTGGGTTGGCTAATCACAAAACACTCTCCCAGCTGGCCAGTCACAACACACCCTTATAGCTGGCCAATCACAACATGCTATCTCAGCCGGCCAATCACAACACACATTCTCAACTGACCAATTACATTAAATGTCTCAGTTGGTCATTCATAACACACTTTCTCAGCTGGCCAATTACAACACACTCTCCAAGCTGGCCAATTACAAGACACTATCTCAGCTGGCCAATCACAAAACACTCTCTCAGCCGGCCAAAAAAAACACACTCCCTCAGTTGGCCAATCACAACACAATATCTCAGCCGGCCAATCACAACATACTATCTCAGCCGGCCAATCAAAACATACTATCTCTTCTGGCCAATCACAAAACACTCCCTCAGTTGGCCAATCACAACACAATATCTCAGCCGGCCAATCAAAACATACTATCTCTTCTGGCCGATCACAAAACACTCTCTCAGTTGGCCAATAACAACACAATATATCAGCTGGCCAATCACAACACACTCTCTCAGCTGGCCATTACAGCACACTCTCTCAGCTGGCCAATCACTAAACACTCAGCTGGCCAATCACAAACACTCTCTCAGCTGGCCAATCACAAACACTCTCTCAGCTGTCCAATCACTAAACACTCAGCTGGCCAATCACAAACACTCTCTCAGCTGTCCAATCACTAAACACTCAGCTGGCCAATCACAAACACTCTCTCAGCTGGCCAATCACTAAACACTCAGCTGGCCAATCACAAACACTCTCTCAGCTGGCCAATCACTAAACACTCAGCTGGCCAATCACAAACACTCTCTCAGCTGGCCAATCACAACACACTCTCTCAACTGTCCAATCACAGCAAACTATCTCAGCCGGACAATCACAACACACTATCTCAGCCGGCCAATCACAATATACTATCGCAGCTGGCCAATCACAAACACTCTCTCAGCTGGCCAATCACTAAACACTCTCTCAGCTGGCCAATCACAACACACTCTCTTAACTGTCCAATCACAACACACTATCTCAGCTGGCCAATCACAACACACTATCTCAGCTGGCCAATCACAGCAGTCTGGTCTTCTGTAAGAATGGTCTAATAAAGAGTGTTTCAGACACACTGAGGTTAGATCTGCAGCAGTGTAGTGTGTGAAGCAGCAGATACAGGTGTGTGTTTGTGTTACCTGAGCACACGGTCTGAAGCCTGGCTGGATTTGCCTCCATCACATGACTGGTGCTTCTCATGGGCTTTGGCCAGTTTCTCTGCCGCCGCTATCGGGCAGCCTGACAGACTGGAGGAGGAGAAACAAACACATTCACAAACACACATCAGTATGGAATAAGACTGCTTTCCTTCCTGTAATGGACACAGAGTGTGTGTTTTAGACTCATCGCTGATATTCTATCTGCAGAGCAAGCCACAACTGCATATTCTTACTGGACAAAGTATAAAAAGCAAGCAGAAATCAACACACTCTTCTTCTACAGTGGAAACAAAAGATTCAAAAATTTCCAAATATTCAAAAAAGAAACAAGTAATATATTGAATGAAGCATATTTATTTTAAGTAGAACTGTAATGTTTCCTTGTAACATATACAAATCTTGAAGTCCATAAACTCACGGTGTGTGTCAATGAGGTGATCAGCATGCAGGTTGTCAGGTTTCTCTTGAACCATATTAAATGTATTTTTACTGTTGTATGTACAGTTGCTTATGAGTGTGTGTGTGTGTGTGCGCGCGTGTGTGTGTGTGTAGTGGCTGGCACGTGTGGTTCAAGGGTCTGATGGCCGTCTGGAGCAGGTTGGACCCCTGGCGAGGTGTCAGTGAGGTGCTAATGGCAGACGCTCCAACAGAAGCTGCACAAATACATATTTGCATCTACTCTTAACTCTATTATACTCTACTCTGCTATACTGTACTCTACTATACTCTGGTATATTGTACTATACTCTGGTCTACTGTACTGTAGTCTACCGTACTCCACTTTGGTCAACTGTCCTCCACTATACTCTGGTCTATTTTACTATACTCTGGCCTACTGTACTCCACTCTAGTCTACTGTACTTTGTTCTGTTCTACTGTAGTCTACAATACTCTGGTTTATTGTACTATACTCTGTTCTACGGTATTTTACTGTTCTACGATCTACTGTACTCAACTGTTCTCTTTTCTATTGTGCTATATTTTGGTTTACTGTACTCTACTCTGGTCTATTGTACTCTACTATACTCTAGTCTACTTTACTCCACTCTGGTCTACTATACTCTACTATACTCTTTTCTATTGTGCTATATTTTGGTTTACTGTACTCTACTATACTCTAGTCTATCGTACTATATTCTGGTTTACTGTACTATACTCTGGTCCACCAAACTCTACTGTACTCTGGTCTACTATACTCTGGTCTATTGTACTGTACTCTATTCTACTGTAATCTACCCTGGTCTACTGCACTCTGCTCTGGTCTACTGTACTCTGCTCTGGTCTACTGTACTCAACTATACTCTGGTCTACTGTACTCTACTCTGGTCTGTTGTACTATATTCTGGTCTATTGTTCTATAGTCTGGTCTACAATACTCTACTGTACCCTGGTCTACTGTACAATACTCTGGTCTACTGTACAATAATCTGGTCTACTGCACTATACTCTGGTCCACTATACTCTACCCAGGTCTATTGTATTGTAGTTTACTGTAATCCACTCTGGTCTACGGTACTCTACTCTGGTTTACTGTACTCTACTATACATTACTCTGGTCTACTGTAATCTACAGTACTATGGTTTACTGTACTCTGCTCTGTTCTACTGTACTCTACTCTACCGTACTCTACTATGCATTTCTCTGGTCTACTGTACTTTGCTCTGGTCTACTGTACTCTACTATACTCTGGTCTATTGTACTCCAATGTTCTCTGCTCTGGTCTATTGTACACTACTCTGGCCTACTGTAATGTACTCCGGTCTACTCTACTCTGGTCTACTGTATTCTACTCTACTATGGTCTGGTCTACTATACTCTACCCTGGTCTATTATACTGTAATCTAGTCTACTGTACTCTACTCTAGTCTACTTTACTCTACTCTGGTCTACTGCACTCTTCTCTACTCTATCCTGTTCTATTCTACTCTATTCTACCGTGTTCTACTGTACTCTACACTTTTTTATTTTATTTTATTCTACTCTATTCTACTCCACTAAATTATAGTCTAATTTAGTCTACACTGCTGTGTTAAACTTTATCCTACTCTATCATTTTCTACCATAGTTTACACTGCTATGTTTTATTTTACTTTACCATGTTCTACTATACTGTACTCTACACTTTTCTACTTTTTTCCATTCTACTCTTTTGTGCCATGTTCAACTCTACACTTCTCCAATATCCTTTATTGTACTCTAATCTAGTCTAAACTACTCTAGTTTGTTCTACTCTACTGTGCCAACCAGGTTATAGTGAATTGGTGTTTATTGCCATGCAAGCCTTGAAAAGTAAGTATGTGCAATACTCTTATGAATGTGTGAGGGTTGAGACAGACAATTCAGTAATGACTTTAATTAAACACTCTGTAGCTATTAAACATTTAAGACAAAAAAAGTGTAATTTGTTACAATAGGTCTTTGTAATCTTGATTTTGGATGAGCCAGGATTTAGGGTAAAGGCTCAAATAAAGAAAGTATATCAACATCGAACATTTTATACCAGCAGATGCTAAATGCACGATTTAGCAGAGACACTGACAGTGAATGTACGAGTGTTTCTCTGCTCCAGACCGAGAGGAACTCACCTCCTGTGAGAGTTCCTGTTGCTGTTGACGTGACCCCGGCCCGTGCAGCCAGGCGTAGGGCACTTAAGAACATTTTCATACATTGCAAGAACTTGACAGCAGGCGAGAGAAACAGGGTGGAAGATTAGGAGTTAGAGGCCCACAGTTAGTCATCTGCATTAGTGTGAAACACTCCTCATTATCACCAGCAGCATCAACAGCACAGACACCAAGCAGAGGCATGCAGGAGCTGCTAATGGAAGAACAGCGGCATGAGCATGCAGAACACAGACACAATACACCAGCCTCTACTCTACTCTAATCTATTCTACTTTACTCTACTCGACTCCACTCGACTTTAAAATACTCTACTTCTAGTCACTGTACCCTACTCTAATAGACTTTACTCTATTCTAGACTACTACACTGTACGCTACTCTAGTTTACTGGACTCTTCTCTATTCTAGTCTACTACAATCTACGCTAGTATACTGGACTCTATTGTATTCTAGTCTAATACACTCTACTTTACTGGACTGTACTCTATTATAGTCTACTACACTGTACTCTAGTATACTGAACTGGACTCTATTCTAGTCTACTACACTCTACTCTACTTTACTAGACTGTACTCTTTTCTAGTCTACTACACTACTCTAGTATACTGGACTCTATTCTAGTCTACTATACTGTACTATACTCTAGTATACTGGACTCTACTTTACTGGACTGGACTTTATTCTAGTCTACTACACTTTACGCTACTCCACTTAACTCGATGGTATACTATTCTATTCTACTACCCTTTACACTACTCTACTGGACTCTGTTCTAGTCTACTACACTGTACTCTAATATACAAGACTCTACTTTACTGGTCTGGACTCTAATCTAGTATACTACACTGCACACTACTCTACTTTACTGGACGGTATTCTATTCTAGTCTACTACACTTTGTGCTACTATACTGGAATGTACTCTAGTCTACTGGACTCTGCCCTATTCTAGTCTACTACACTGTACTCTACTCTAGTCTACCGGACTGTACTCTATTCTAGTCTACTACACTGTACTCTACTCTACTGGACGGTACTCAATTCTATTCTAGTCTACTACAGTGGACTCTACTCTAGTCTACTGGAAAGTACTCTACTCTAGTCTACTGGACTCGGTCTTATTCTAGTCTACTACACTGTACTATACTCTAGTCTACTGGACTCTGCCCTATTCGAGCCTACTAGACTCTACCCTATTTTAGTCTGCTACACTGTAGTCTACTTTAGTCTACTACAATGTTCTCTATTCTAGTATATTGGACTCTAGTCTACTACACTGTTTTCTACTCTTATCTACTAGACTCTATTCTAGTCTACTATATTGTACTCTACTTTACCCTAGTCTACCAGACACTATTCTACTGCACTCTATTCTACTCTACACTACTGCACTCTACTGCATTTTACTCGATTCTAGTCTACTGCACTCTACTCTATTGCACCCTACTCTAGTTTACTGCATTCTACTCGTCTCTACTCTACTCTTCTCTACTCTACTCTATTCTACTCTTCTCTACTCTACTCTTCTCTACTCTACTATATTCTACTATACTCTACTCTACTCTACTCTTCTCTACTCTTCTCTACTCTACTCCACTCTACTCTACTCTACTCTTCTCTTCTCTACTCTTCTCTTCTCTACTCTACTATATTCTACTCTACTCTACTCTACTCTACTCTTCTCTACTCTACTCTTCTCTACTCTACTCTACTCTACTCTTCTCTACTCTACTCTACTCTTCTCTACTCTACTATACTCTACTCTTGTCTACTCTTCTCTACTCTTCTCTTCTCTTCTCTACTCTACTCTACTCTTCTCTTCTCTACTCTACTATATTCTACTCTACTCTACTCTACTCTACTCTTCTCTACTCTACTCTACTCTACTCTTCTCTACTCTACTATACTCTACTCTACTCTATTCTTCTCTACTATATTCTACTATACTCTACTCTTCTCTACTCTACTCTACTATATTCTACTATACTCTACTCTACTCTTCTCTACTCTACTCTTCTATACTCTACTCTACTCTTCTCTACTTTACTCTTCTCTACTCTACTCTACTCTTCTATACTCTACTCTACTCTTCTATACTCTACTCTTCTCTACTCTACTCTACTCTACTCTACTCTACTCTACTCTACTCTACTCTACTGCACTCTACTGCCCTCTTTTCTACTCTACTCTTCTCTACTGCACACTACTCTACTCTAGTCTACTCTCTTATACTTCAATCTAGACTATGCTACTCTCCTGTTCTACTCTACATTACTCTGTTCAATTCTATTTTACATTGTTGTACTCTACTACAAGGAGAACTTGCAAACTTCACACAGAAACGCCAACTGACCCAGCCGAGGCTCGAACCTTCATGCTGTGAGGTGACAGCACTACCTACTGCACCACTGCGTTGCCATAAAAAGTGGTGCAAGTATAAATAACCATAGACTGTATCAAACAAGGTGAGGTAGTGGCGCAGTAGGTAGTGCTGTCACCTCACAGCAAGAAGGTCGCTGGGTCGCAGGTTCGAACCTCGGCTCAGTTGGCGTTTCTGTGTGGAGTTTGCATGTTCTCAATGCCTTCATGTGGGTTTCTTCCGGGTGCTCCGGTTTCCCCCACAGTCCAAAGACATGCGGTACAAGTGAATTGGGTAGGCTAAATTGTCCGTGGTGTATGAGTGTGTGTGTGGATGTTTCCCAGAGATGGGTTGCGGCTGGAAGGGCATCTGCTGCGTAAAAACTCGCTGGATAAGTTGGTGGTTCATTCCGCTGTGGCGACCCCAGATTAATAAAGGGACTGAGCCGACAAGAAATGTATCAAACAAACAGAACCTGTTGGATGTGATGAGGTCATTAATATGCTAATTGACACAAGACTTCATCTAGCGACATTTAACGACTCTGAGCAAACATTAGCTACTTCCCATTGAAAATAGTTTGTTGCACATTGAGTGGTTCCAACTATGTTCATATAGTTGGTGGCTGGAGCTAGTTTGAGTGAGATCTTGAACCCTGATTACATTCTCATCAGCAGCCGAAGCCGAGAGCCTCGTATAGCTCATGCATCCAGTCATTGGCTGCGAGGTGTTGCCGCTCTTGATTGTTTTAGCTCTGCATTTGTCTTTCATTTGCAGCACACGCACGTCAGCAATCAATGAAATCACCGCCCAGACGCTGCCTAGCTCTCTCCGATTCCCAGCTCTCTTATTCATCCCCGCGTGCCTTTGTCTCCTCTGTCCACGAGCGATTAGATTACTGTTCATTAGGAGGCTGGAGTG
>NC_141037.1:57192500-57230000 GCF_052040795.2 Danio rerio | reverse complement strand
TTTAATAAATACCATACCGTGCCATTTATACTGAGGTATTATCAAACCGTGAAATTCTGATACCGTTACATCCCTAGTTCTAAGTAAATGCTGGCTTATACTCGACTAGTGCATACAGCGAATGTGACATCTTTAGCCCCTTTCACACAGTGATACCGGTAAATTTCTGGAAAATTTCCGGAACGACTTTACCGGTATATTCAAAAAAGCGCTGTTCACACAGGCGAGGACGTTACGGAAATTTTCCGGAAAAGAACATTCACACATCCATCGCAAAATACCGGTAAATTCTGACATCATTCATTATTAATGAGCTTCAAACCGCTGCGCTTGTATTTGTAAACATTTGACTAAATTACAAACTCTGTGGATGATCAATATTGTGAACAACTTTCGCAGGATCACTTTCGCATGTCGAGATGTTCATAATATGTGCGTGTGCAGGCGCTCACAGGCACACGCAAAGCTTGAAGGTAAACAAACAACGGCTTATCATAAGCATCTCATCGATGATTATTTACACAGTTGGCATTAAGAAGAACATATAAACGTGATCTGACTAACTTCTAGCAGCTAAATGTGTCTGGAAAAATATTCAAAGGCTTTTATCCTCACAAACCGCGCGGACGTAAATGCGTCTGACTGTTGTGATTGGCTAAAGCAGACTTCTCACGTCAGCACGTTCTAGACGTGCACGCGCTTATTACGGGAATCTTCCTTCTGCGTTCACACAGCGCAGCATTCCGGCAAATTGCCGGTAATGTTACAACTTCTCTTTCCGGAAAATAGCCAGAACCAATTTGCTGGTATTTTCAAAAAGGACCTGTTCACACATACAACCTTTCTGGAAAATTGCCGGCAATTTTCCGGAAAGGTCTGTATGTGTGAAAGGGGCTATTGATTCATTGGCACAAGTTTGATTTGTGTGCACGCATCATTACGGCTGCAGTTGCGCGCGAGGTTTGATTGAGAACAACTTTAAGCCGAGTCTAAATGTGCAAGCACGACACCTTTATGATATGTTCATTAAGGGTGTCACGATTTCAATTTGAAATCGAAATCGATCGAAATTTATGCTCAATTTCGATTATCAAATCAAAAAATGGGATCGTCGATGCTGCCACGCCCTCATGTCACGTCAGCTTGGCCATGCTTGTTGAAGTGCTTGTTAAACTGCAAAGACGCAGGAGACCCGTCGACAGATCTTAAACCCTCTCCTCTTTCAATGAAGTCGCCGGTGTGGAAGTATTTTGGATTTCCAGTGAGTTATAGGCGCATCGCGATCCCCGCTCCCGTTGCAAATCCGCTCAAGAGAAGTACACACTCAGGCACTGTTTACACTAATAGGTCTTTGTTTTTAAATGGCATTTTAGAACGACAACGATCCACATCCACACTGGCGTTTAGCATTTATGAGCAGCCCTCCTTCCTCACTACCGCTGAAACGCACATCACGTGACCACACACACACAGATTCACACACAGGCACACACACACTGTCAAGCGCTCGAGACAGCGGGTCCAGGCAGTTAGCGGGTGAGTACACTGCTTCAATCTTTCACTCAATTCTACTTAGTCATTTTAGCGAACACCTCAGATACTGTTGGCTGGTTCCTGTTGGTTGTGCACCTTTTTTTACCGGCGCCATTATAACGACACAGATCACTGCCTATTCACGAGTCCTGCAGAAAAAGTGATTGACAGGTTGTAATAATGAGTGTATCTTGCCTTTATTCATTTACTGTATGATTTGTTTATGGGTAAAACAAAGACCATGCAGGTCAGGTAGTTTAAATGGTAGGCTACAAATAATTAATTCGTTATTAATTAATTAATTATTCATAATCGAAAATTAAATCGAACAGTGACATTAGAATCGAAAATGTAATCGAATCGAGGATTTGGAGGATCGTGACACCCTTCGCAGTGTGGCGCAAGGCGTGGCGCAGTAGTCTTTTGGTAGTTTCAGCTTGACGCAAGAGTGGTTTTGAGGCGTTGCGCTACGCTGTTTAAATAGCAAATGCATTAGCACTCATTTGTGCGCCCATAGGCATTCTGCTCTTAAAAGGAAGGTGTTCTGAGGCGCACTGCTGGCGCTCTGCTATTTTGAGAAACTAAAATAGATTTTTCATCAGACCAAAACTAACCCGGTCTAAACTCCAGCGCAGAGTTGCGCCTCGCTTACACACTGCTTAATACACACAAGAGAGCAATAGGCAAATATCTTTACATATGAAAACATTTAAATATTAAGGATATATATAGGATATAATAAGAATAGATATAGAATATGAATATAAAGGATTAAAATATTACAAACATATTATTTTCTAGCCGACATAAATATGAAAAATCACTGCTTTCATGTCTTCTTCATCTCGAGAGGCTTTTTCAGTTCATTCATAACAATTTACTTTTGTATAATGTTATTATTATTAGCAGTATTATTTATTATATCCATATTTATATTTGTTTTATTAAAAACAAGCTTAGATTTGTCCACCTGTCAGGTTTTAGACCATATGGGGCACAGCATGTGTTTTAGGATATAACTCAGGTTTTTGAGCTCATTTTGTTATTATTGTTCATTTATTCGTTTGCTGGAAATTAGAACTGAATTTAGAAATAGTTTTGAAACGAATATTTGCGCTTAACAAACAAAATTAATTATTTATAGACTAATTGATGTCTGAGCGTAAAGATTTCCCTATCCAAGAGCCAAAGTGAAAGTAGATCCATTATCTCTCATTCTCACGCAGTAGATGCTCTGTTTAACAGTTTTCTGTTAATAAACTGTGAACTGTTTGCTTGTGAAATGTTCATTTTTTCCACTTAGACTTACTTTGCGTCCTGTAAATAGTGAATGCGCTTATGGCACAACGCAGCTGACTCTTAAAGGGAATGAGAGATGAAGCTCTGATTGGTTTATTCTCAAAACACACCTATAACTCATTAAGAAAATAAACTCAACCCTTATAGACCATGCGCCACAGCGCAAAACAGATTTTCCCGTCCCTAAATTAGCAAAAATGCGTTCTGACATGCCCTGAAAGCGTTTGCGCACTGCATTTTGCGCTCTGCGCATGGACCGTCAAAATAGAGCCCTGAATGTTCAATGGTCAAAACACACATTGCTCATTACACACACAGGGATGCGCAGCAGCACACAAACATTTTTAAATATGAAAAACGTAAGAATTAAAATGTAAACGGGAGATAAGACACTGTTATTGGTTATGCCCAGAATAGCTATTACTCACCAAAGGGTAATGAATGAGATTTTAACACATGTTGATCATCAATTAAGAGCCTCTGTTATGGGTTTTTGAAAATGCCCTTCTATGCAATGGTCAAACTTTAATGTAAGATTACCAAAACAAACACTTTTTGTAAGTCTATTAACTGCCACCGATTAACAATTTACCTAAATTTTGAATGCAATTCTTCTGTCGATATATTCCCTACATGTAACAAGTCATACAGCCACACGCATTATGTCCTTTCAGTGGCGTCTAACGGGAACTAAAAATTAATTTGACTGAACATGGTGAGTTATGAGAGAATAGCTGTGAAACACAGCAATTATAAAATGGCACGAATCTCACCGTGGCCTTGGCCGAGCTCTCCTGGAGATCCCACAGCAGCACGTGGTTTTCAGCCAGAGAAATCACACGTTTTCCATCACCCATGGGCTCCCATAACACACTGCAGGACACAGGACAGAGGACATTCACATGCATTAACCCATGCAGCAAGCTTTCACTAGCGCTCTGTGCATACAGTTGAAGTCAGGAGAATTGTTTCCTTTCCAAATATTTCCCAAAAGATGTTGAACAGATTCAGGAACAATTTTTCACTGTATTTCCTAGAATATTTTTTCTTCTAGAGAAAGTCTCATTTGTTTTATTTCGGCAAGATTTAAAGATTTTTTAATTTTTTTAAACACCATTTTAAAGTCAATATTATTCGCCCCCTTAAGCAATATTTGTTTTGGATTCCCTACAGAACAAACCACTGTTATACAATGACTTGCCTAATAACCCTAATTTTACCCTAATTAACCTAGTTAAGTCTTTAAATGTCGCTTTAAGCTTTATCGAGTCAAATATTGTCCCTTTAAACCTTCTCTTCGATGCCACTTTGTGCCAACATCATTACTTGAATTTAGATCATTTGTTATAATCGTATAATTCTCAATTGTTTGCTTGATTGCTAGTGTTTGTTTGAGAAAGTTGTAATTCCTTACTGTTTAAAGACCTTGGGCCCTATCATACACCCGGCGCAATGTGGCGCAAGACGTGTCGCAATACTCTTTTGCTACTTTAATCTCGGCGCAAGGGTCATTTTGAGGTGTTGCACCACGCTGTTTAAATAGCAAATGCATTTGCGCTCATATGTGCGCCCATAGGCGTTCTGCTCTAACAAAGCAGGCGTGTTTTGGCGCGTTGCTATTTTGAGAAACTGTAAATAGTCTGATCTTTAGACCAGAACAAAGTCGGTCTATTGTCTGGCGCAAAGTGCGCCTGGGTTACACACTACACACAAGATGCAGAGCAATACGCAAATATCTTTACATATGAAAAAGATATAATATATTAATGATATATAATAAATATAATAAGGATAAAAACCGGATATAAATTTAAATGATTAAAATATTACAAAACATTAATTTCCAGCCTACATGAAGATTTAAAAACCACTGCCTTACTTTCTTCATCTCGAGAGGCTTTTTCAGTTCATTCATAACAATTAGCTTTTGTATAATGTTATTATTATTAGCAGTATTATTTATTATATCCATATTTATATTTGTTTTATTAAAAACAAGCTTAGATTTGCCCACCTGTCAGGTTTTAGACCATATGGGGCACAGCATGTGTTTTAGGATATAACTCAGGTTTTTGAGCACACTTTGTTATTATTGTTCATTTATTCGTTTGCTGGAAATTAGAACTGAATTTAGAAATAGTTTTGAAACGAATATTTGCGCTTAACAAACGCAATTAATTATTTATAGACTAATTGATGTCTGTGTGTAAAGATTTCCCTATCCAAGAGAGCAAAAGCGAAAGTGAACTTACTTTACATCAAAATGCGCTTATGGCACGACGCAGCTGGCTCTTAAAGGGAATGGGAGATGAGACTCTGATTGGTTTATTCTCAAAACACACCTATAACTCATTAAGAAAATAAACTCAACCCTTTTAGATCATGCGCCACGGCGCAAAGCAGATTTCCCCGTCCTTAAATTAGCAAAAACGCGTTCTGACACGCCCTGACAGCATTTGCGCCCTGCGTTTTGCGCTCTGCGTATGGACTGTCAAAACAGAGCCCCTTGATTAAGTATTGCAATTCTGGATTAAACGTTTTGGAAAATTTGTATAAATGTTGTATATACTTTCTTTTTGTCACTTTAAGGGAAGTAGAGGACTTGACGCCATTATGTTTCCAATCTATTTGTATTGTTTATTTGTAAGGAAGTTACAAGGTCATTTGATCAACAGTAAAAATGACAATTTTTACCTCCTCCCAACAGGGAAAACCAGCAACAATCAAGAATGAAGGATTATATGCTCTCAAGGCTTTGCAATCAAAAAATGTGATTATAATGAAAGTCAATGGGGCAAAAACAGCCCCAAACATCTCCTAATGGTAGTCAATTTACCCAGGGTGTTTAACATATGTGCCAAAATAAGATTTGTCACAAAAAATCCTCCCATTTGATGAAACACAGACAACGTCGTGGCCAAATGAAGACTCAAATACCCCTAGAGTGGATGAAAACATCCCCAACAACACACAAGGGTTAAGTCATTTAGTTATTTAACATAAGGTGTCTGCATGCATTACAAAGTCCTGGCTGCTTAGGAAGAGGATACAGATACTCGACTGGCCTGTCTGCAGTCCCGACCGGTCTCCAATAGAGAATGTGTGGTGCATTTTAAAGTGCAAAATGCGACAACAAAAACCCAGTACTGTTGCCCACCTTAAGTCTTGCTTGCAGGAAGAATAGGACAAAATTACACCTGAAACTCTTCATCACTTGCTGTCTTCAGTCCCTAAATGTCTTTTAAGTGTTGTGAAAAGCAACGGCAATGCTTTACTGTTTACACATTCAAGAACCAAATTTGGGATACGGGTTTATTTCGAAAAAAACAACTATACAAATGATGTGGAACACATTAAATAACGTTGGCTTAACGTTATTAAATAAGTTAATTTAGATAAGTTAATTTAGAAATCACTACTGTCTTTATTTATTCACTTAAACATAAGCACATAAGCCTCACAACACTTTTATTTGGCTTTTAGTTGCTTTAATTCATTAGAAAACATGTAAACATGTTGGATTATCAGAGTGCCAATGGAAGGGCGGTGTGGTAAGAAGTAATGGTAAATGACTCCCGTTTTGGTGTGAGGGAGAAGCAAGGTAAAGTGAACCCATGTGCAGCAAAAGCCTACAATAGAAAAGGCATGCGAGGATCGAACGTCACGGAGATTACTCCATCATTACTGCAAGTATTGACTGACCTACATAACACAGTGTGCTTGGGTTTCTTGGATTGATCCGGCAGCGGTGGCTCTGATAAGCCATCATACGGCCATTAGCCTGTCTGCGCACAAACGGACACACAGCGCTCAACGGGCATCGATTAAGAGGCGTCCGCTAGCTCCCAAAATAAAGCGATTCTCTTCTGCTAGCCGCAAAACAACATGAAAGGTGACAACAAAAGTCTTTTTCGTTATTTTCAGGGGGTACATTTTACATTGATATTTGGTCTGTTCTCTTCAGGGGAGCTTAAATTGGTGTGTTTTCAAAACAGGCACACGTTTGAGAAGGAGAGGGCTGAGAAGGTTTTACTGTTACTGCAGTTGGGGTGCATCTCAAATCAGTTGTGAATTAAAATCCTGAAGTTGTGAATCACTTAAGCCTTCTTTCCACTGCACACGACAAACGACAAGCGACAGACTGGAAGTCATTCATTTCCAATGGAGAGTAGTCTGGGAGCTGCGTGGAGTTCTGATCATCTCCGTATGCGGAAAATTTGGATCCGAATTGAGCTGCGGATCCGTTGATATATTTGAACTCCTGCGACTAGACCGTATGCGACCGGCCGACCCGATGTGATGTATTCCAGTGTTGTACAAGCAGTCTATATTAAAAAAACTTTCTGTTCTTAAATGTAAGTAAGAAAGTATTAAAAATATATCTTTAATGTTGTCTCCACATTCCCTCCAATATTTTAGCGGTCTATGAGTTTCTAGTAATCATTTATTCATTAAACCATGTGAACGCACAGAGAATAAAGGCTCTTGCTTTTGCAGTCCTTTATTTCGGACACTGAGAATCAGCTTCTCTCCCATGGTGCATGACAACACTGAATGAATGAATGAATGAATGAATGAAAAAATAAGTTAATTAATTAAACACTGTGCGACTGCCACAAGGGGGCGTATTCCGACAGTCATGTCCAAATGTCACGTGCAGTGGAAAGGCGGCTTTAGGGATGCAACGGGATGCACGATAAATTGGCGGCCATATTTTTAATCGGCAGATAAACGCTTTTTTTAATGTTATCATTATCGGTCTGATGTCAAAATTAGGCCGGTATCTTTGAGCCGGTATCTTTGAATGAATGAATGAATGAATGAAAACAAAATTAAATAAGTAAATTAATTAGTGTTTGTGAGCATTCTAAGACGAATGAATGAATGAATGAATGACAAAAATTTGTTAATAAGTGTTTGTGTGTTTTCTAAGAAAAATGAATAAATGAATGAATGAATAAATGAATGAATAAATGAATGAAAAAATAAGGTAATTAATTAGTGTTTGTGTGCATTCTAACACAGATGAATAAATGAATGAATGAATGAATGAATGAAAGAATGAATGAATGAAAAAATAAGTTATTTAGTGTTTGTGTGTTTAAGAAAAATGAATGAATGAATGAACGAATGAAAACAAAATTAAATAAGTGAATTAATTTTTGTTTTTGTGCTTTCTAAGACAAATGAATACATGAATGAATGAATGAAAAAAATAAGTTAATTAGTGTTTGTGTGTTTTTTAAGAAAAATGAAAAAATGAATGAATTAATTAATTAATAAATGAAAAAATAAGGTAATTAATTAGTGTTTGTGTGCTTTCTAAGACAAATGAATGAATGAATGAATGAATGAATGAATGAAAAAAATAAGTTATTTAGTGTTTGTGTTTTCTAAGAAAAATAAATAAATGAATGAATGAATAAATAAATGAATGAATGAAAAATAAGGTAATTAATTAGTGTTTGTGTGCATTCTAACACAAATGAATGAATGAATGAATGAATGAAAAAATAAGTTAATTAATTAGTGTTTGTGTGTTTTCTAAGACGGATGAATGAATGAATGAATGAATGAATGAATGAATGAAAAAATAAGTTAATTAATTAAACACTGTGCGACTGCCACAAGGGGGCGTATTCCGACAGTCGTGTTCAAATGTCGCGTGCAGTGGAAAGGCGGCTTTAGGGATGCAGCGGGATGCACGATAAATTGGCGGCCATATTGTTATCGGCCGATAAACGTTATTTTTAATGTTAACATTATCGGTCTGATGTCAAAATTAGGCCGGTATCTTTGAGCCGATAGATAACGAAATTGTACAGAACTTCAAACACTGACATCCAGCAGTTTAACGTGTCTATCTACAGCGCAGGAGATCTGTGTTTGTTGATGTTTTGAGTTTAGCTGAAGTGAAAAATCCTCAGCGTGTGAGGACGACTGTCTGCCATTTGGCAAACGCTTCCCAACACCAACATGATTTTTATTTTCCTCCTTTTCTCGACTCTGTGTGTGTGTGTGTGTGTGTGAGTGTTGTGAATTACGGTGCATGAAATAAAGCGTGCGAGTGAGACAAAAGAAACAGGCAGAGGCAGAAAATAAAACCCAAACAGATGGATGCGTGAAACACACAGGCGAAGAGATTCTCTGTAGCATCAAGAAAAGAGCAGAACAATAGAGAGAAGACCAAGAAGAATAGATGCAGCGAGAGACGGAGAACACACACACACACGCATAAATGAACAAACATAAAAACAAACAAGCAAACACGCACGCACAAACACACACATAAACAAAGGAACAAACATAAACACAAAGAAGCAAACACAGACATGCACAAACATACAAACAAGCACACACACACACACACACACAAGTGTGTTAAGAAGCAAACATAAAAACACAATCATAACCATGCACACACACAACCACACACGCACCCAAACAGGCACACACATTCAAAAATAAACACACAGACACAGACAAGCAAACACACACACTGACAAACACACACACACACAAACACAGACACACACACATACACACACACACAAATGCAAACAAACACACACACACACACACACACACACACACAAATGCAAACAAACACAAACACACACAAAAACAAACACACAGGCACACACACACACACACACTCGAACACACACAAACAGGCACACACACACTCAATGCAAACAAACAGACACAAGCAAACACACACATGCACAAACACACACACACACACACACACACTCAGTTACACTCATAAAACAAACATACACACACACAAACACACACACTTATAGCGTGGTGTGTAGCGTACCAGGCCATGCTGCCGTGGGCACTGTTGTCAAGGTGACAGAGAAGCTCCAGGGTCTGCGGGTTGTTTGAGGAATCGTCGGGGGACTCGTGGTTGCCGGATTCCCATTCGGGGGGCATCCGCCACACCGCCGCACACGTCAGCACACGACTCTCAGACGCTGCACACAGAAGAACCCCACACACGTTTGGTGAATAAGTAAATTAATTAGTCAATTGTGTTTGTGTTTTCTAAGACAAATGAACGAATGAATAAACATATAAAATAATAAAATAAGATGAATATTAAATACATTAATGAATAAGTAAATTCATTTATTTATTGTGTTTGTGTGTTTTCTAAGACAAATGAATGAATGAATGAATGAATGAATGAATGAATGAATGAATGAATGAATGAATGAATGAATGAAAAATAAGTTAATTAGTGTTTGTGTGTTTTCTAAGACGAATGAATGAATGAATGAATGAATGAATGAATGAATGAGATAATTAATTAGTGTTTGTGTTTTCTAAGACGAAAGAATGAATGAATGAATGAATGAATGAATGAATGAATGAGGTAATTAATTAGTGTTTGTGTTTTCTAAGACGAATGAATGAATGAATGAATGAATGAATGATTAAGGTAATTATTTAGTGTTTGTGTTTTCTAAGACAAATGAACGAATGAATAAACAAATAAAATAATAAAATAAGATGAATATTAAATACATTAATGAATAAGTCAATTAATTTATTTATTGTGTTTGTGTGTTTTTTCAAGACAAATGAATGAACGAACAAATGAATGAACAAATGAATGAATGAATGAACGAATGAATGAATAAATGAATGAAAAAATTAAATAAGTTAATTAGTGTTTGTGTGCTTTCTAAGACAAATGAATGAATGAATAAATAAATGAATAAATGAATTTATGAATGAATGAATAAATTAATAAATAAATTAATGAATAAATGAATGAATGAATGAATGAATAAGGTAATTAGTGTTTGTGTTTTCTAAGACAAATGAATGAATGAATGAATGAATGAATGATTAAGGTAATTAATTAGTGTTTGTGTTTTCTAAGATGAATGAATGAATGAATGAATAAGGTAATTAATTAGTGTTTGTGTTTTCTAAGACGAATGAATGAATGAACGAACGAACGAACGAACGAATGAACGAACGAACGAACGAACGAATGAATGAATGAAAAAATAAGGTAATTAATTAGTGTTTGTGTTTTCTAAGACGAATTAATGAATGAATGAATAAATGAATGAATGAATGAATGAATGAATGAATGAATGAATGAATTAATGAATTAATGAATGAATGAAAAATAAGGTAATTAATTAGTGTTTGTGTTTTCAAAGACAAATGTATGAATGAATGAAAAAATAAGTTAATTAGTGTGTGTGTGCTTTCTAAGATAAATGAGAGAATGTATGAATGAATGAAAAAATAAGTTAATTAATTAGTGTTTGTGTGCTTTCTAAGACAAATGAATGAATGAATTAATTAATTAATCAATTAATTAATAAAATAATAAGATAAATAAATAAAATAGTATTACTCATGGATAGATCATCATTTTGACTGTCAAACAAACGTTGTCTCAGCAAACTTTTATTTTCTATATGATTAATCGTGATTAATCTTTGATATAATTTACAAAAATTACTATATCGTGATAAATATCGCCATGAGGATTACTTGTATCGTCATATGATCATTTTGTTATATCGTCCAGCCCTACTACAGCTCTGTTTTTCTGGTCTTATCTGGTGGAGGAGCTGGTGATGGAGGCAGACTCTGTGCCGCCCGTCCGGAGACTCCATTAGCCTGAATGTCACGGTAATTACATTCCTCTTTTGAACTCCACCATGACATCCTGCACACCAGCCTCGTCGTAATGAAGATGGAAGCAGAAATGGGGAAAGAGTCAGATCCCGCTTTCCACTCGGAGCAGAGAGCGTCAGGAACCAGCCACAGGCGTCAGTCGCAAACACAGGATTTAATTAAAAAAAATTCACATTCAATTGTTTCTTTGTGTTTGTGTGTGTTTTAATTGCCCCGAGGTGAGTGCAAGAATGTGTCATATATTGAAGTAGCAGCCTGTGTGTCAAAAATGTGCAAGAGAAGTCTCACACACACACAAACACACACACAAATGTGCGCGCGCATATAAGGTATACCGTTTTGTCAATGGTCACACGATATTGATACTTTTAACTACCCTATAAGTAGGGCCAAACGCAATCTGCGGACGTTTTTTGCTATTTCTGTGGAGAATTTTGGTAAAAATCTGCGGATTTCTGCAGAATTATTTTGGGAGTATCCAGCGGAGTATCATAACTTACACTTTAATATATGAAATAAAAAGTAATAAATTACTGAATAAAAACTGAATAAATTTCGATTTACACATTTACTCAAGTAAATAAACAGAATTAATAATGGGCTAAAAAACTGCAGAAATCTGCGGAATTCTGCGGAAAATTTGCGGAAAATCTGCGGAATTCTGCACGCGAAGATTCCGTGTGGGCCTACCGATAAGTTAAAAATGCATGGAAGATAGTAGCTGAACCTCAATTGCAGGAATATAATTTAACTACTCTTTAATTGAAATGCTACAACTATACTCACCGGCCACTTTATTAGGTACACCTTACTAGTACCGGGTTGCACCTTCTTTGGCCTTCAGAACTTTCTTACTCCTTCGTGGCGTAGATTCGGCAAAAAGACCTGGAAATATTCCTCAGAGATTTTGCTCCATATTGACATGATAGCATCACACAGTTGCTGCAGATTTGTCGGCTGCACATTCTTGATGCCAATCTCCCGTTCCACCACATCCCAAAGCTGCTCTATTGGATTGGGATCTGGTGACTGTGGAGGCCATTTGAGTACAGTGAACTCATTGCCATGTTCAAGAAACCAGTCTGAGATGATTGAGCTGTATGACATGGTGCGTTATCCTGCTGGATTAGGCATCAGAAGATGGAGACACTGTGCTCATAAAGGGATGGACATGGTCAGCAGCAATACTCAGGTAGGCTGTGGCGTTGACACAGGCCCAGATTGGCTAATCGGGAGGACTGGGAGAATTCCCGTTGGGCCGGTCCGTTTTTTGGCCGCGAGGGCCGGTATCCCTAGCTCCAGAATCTGTTGCTCTCAGCAGTCACACTTTTTAAATTTATTTATTCATTTACTTGACCACGGCCTTTTTATTCATTATTTTACCGCAGCTCTGCTCTTTTTATCTATTTTCTCGCAGCTCAGTGAGCAAGTTGCAGCCCGCAGGTTAATGATGAAATAATTTAGATGAATCATTGGTTGATGAACAGCTGTTGTGGTTCAGTGGAGAGCACGTTAGTTTAGGACACCACAGACCCGGGTTCGATCCTCGTCTGAGTAATTAATTTTTTTCCTGTTTATTGTTAAGACATATAATACTGTTAGGGTTGTTGAACATTTGAAGTTCTAAAGCAGCTGTTTTCTCAAAAAAAGACGTGATAGTGTCCTTAGAAACTGATTTGGAAATGACCTTATTTTAATATAGTCAGTCATGAACTGAGGTGGGCCGGTCTGAGGCTTAAAACTCCAGGGCTGAAAAGGAGTCCCACTCCGGCCCTGCATTGAGACGATACTTAATTGGTACTAATGGGCCTAAAACCTCTTGACAAAGATTCTCTGCAGTAGTCCTGAGCCCATGTGGTGATATGGCTTAAAGATAAACAAGGATTCTTGATGCAGTGCTGCCTGAGGGACCGGAGATCACTGTTGTTCAGCCTAGGCTTGCACCCTTGTCCTTTACGCACTGAAATTCCTCCAGATTCCAGCCGCTGACCGCATACCACCACCCGCTCCTCACTTTTGCCGACCGAAAGCCCCCTGCCCGCTCTTCACTCTCGCCGACCGCATACGAGCCCCCGCTCTTAACTTTTGCCGACCGTAACCCCTCCGACTGCTCTACACTTTCACTGACTGCATCCCCCCTCCGCTCTTCACTCTTGTCGACCGCAGCCACACCGCCTGCTCTTTACTTTTGCTGACCGAAAGCCCCTCGCCTGCTCTTCACTTTCGTCAACCACAACATACACCACCCCCATGCCCCCCTTACTAGTACCGGGTTGCACCCCCTTTTGCCTTCAAAACTTCCTTACTCCTTCGTGGCGTATATTCGACAAAGACCTGAATATATTCCTCAGAGATTTTGCTCCATATTGACATGATAGCATCACACAGTTGCTGCAGATTTGTCGGCTGCACATCCATGATGCCAATCTCCAACTCCACCACATCCCAAAGCTGCTCTATTGGATTGAGATCTGTTGACTGTGGAGGCCATTTGAGTACAGTAAACTCATTGCCATGTTCAAGAAACCAGTCTGAGATGATTCACGCTTTATGACATGGTGTGTTATCCTGCTGGAAGTAGCCATCAGAAGATGGAGACACTGTGCTTATAAAGGGATGGACATGGTCAGCAGCAATACTCAGGTAGGCTGTGGTGTTGACACGATGCTTAATTGGTACTAATGGGCCTAAAACCTCTTGACAAAGATTCTCTGCAGTAGTCTTGAGCCCATGTGGTGATATGGCTTATAGATAAACAAGGATTCTTGATGCAGTGCTGCCTGAGGGACTGGAGATCACTGTTGTTCAGCCTAGGCTTGCACCCTTGTCCTTTACGCACTGAAATTCCTCCAGATTCCAGCCGCTGACCGCATACCACCACCCGCTCCTCACTTTTGCCGACCGAAAGCCCCCTGCCCGCTCTTCACTCTCGCCGACCGCATACGAGCCCCCGCTCTTAACTTTTGCCGACCGTAACCCCTCCGACTGCTCTACACTTTCACTGACTGCATCCCCCCTCCGCTCTTCACTCTTGTCGACCGCAGCCACACCGCCTGCTCTTTACTTTTGCTGACCGAAAGCCCCTCGCCTGCTCTTCACTTTCGTCAACCACAACATACACCACCCCCATGCCCCCCTTACTAGTACCGGGTTGCACCCCCTTTTGCCTTCAAAACTTCCTTACTCCTTCGTGGCGTATATTCGACAAAGACCTGAATATATTCCTCAGAGATTTTGCTCCATATTGACATGATAGCATCACACAGTTGCTGCAGATTTGTCGGCTGCACATCCATGATGCCAATCTCCAACTCCACCACATCCCAAAGCTGCTCTATTGGATTGAGATCTGTTGACTGTGGAGGCCATTTGAGTACAGTAAACTCATTGCCATGTTCAAGAAACCAGTCTGAGATGATTCACGCTTTATGACATGGTGTGTTATCCTGCTGGAAGTAGCCATCAGAAGATGGAGACACTGTGCTTATAAAGGGATGGACATGGTCAGCAGCAATACTCAGGTAGGCTGTGGTGTTGACACGATGCTTAATTGGTACTAATGGGCCTAAAACCTCTTGACAAAGATTCTCTGCAGTAGTCTTGAGCCCATGTGGTGATATGGCTTATAGATAAACAAGGATTCTTGATGCAGTGCTGCCTGAGGGACTGGAGATCACTGTTGTTCAGCCTAGGCTTGCACCCTTGTCCTTTACGCACTGAAATTCCTCCAGATTCCAGCCGCTGACCGCATACCACCACCCGCTCCTCACTTTTGCCAACCGTAAGCCCCCTGCCCGCTCTTCACTCTCGCCGACCGCATACGAGCCCCCGCTCTTAACTTTTGCTGATTGCAACCTCCCCGACCGCTCTTCCCTTTTGCCGACCGTAAGCCCTCCGACTGCTCTTCACTTTCACTGACTGCATCCCCCCTCCGCTCTTCACTCTTGTCGACCGCATCCACCCTGCCTGCTCTACACTTTTGCCGACCGTAAGTCCCTCGCCTGCTCTTCACTTTCGCCAACCATAACATACACCACCCCCCATGCTCCCTCCCCCACCCCCCATCTCTTCACTTACACCAATCGCACTCTAACCTTTAATTTAGAAGTAGGCCCACAGAAAATGTAGGTGCATAGGGCTCAAAATTGCTGGCTATGCCCCAGCACGTAAATAGCGAATGCACTGTGGTGCGTCTGCAACTAACTAAGGGAATGGGAGATGGGAGACTCTGACTGGTTTAACTCACGTTATGCTTAAAATACACCATGTGCTGGGTACACAGACTCTTTTTTTCCCATCCTTAAAACAGTAAAAGTGGATTCGGACATGCTATTAGCACCATGTGCTTTAGACTTTGCGCTTAGATCATTAAAACAGAGCCCATAATCTGAATCTTTACAGTCAAATGAGGAAAAAACAAATAAATAAATGAAAGTGCGAAGCAGTGGTGCAGTAGGTAGTGCTGTCTCGTCACAGCAAGAAGGTTGCTGGTTCGATCCTCGGCTCAGTTGGCGTTTCTGTGTGGAGTTTGCATGTTCTCTCTGCCTTCGCGTGGGTTTCCTCCGGGTGCTTCGGTTTTCCCCACAGTCCAAAGACATGCGGTACAGATGAATTAGGTTGGCTAAATTGTCCGTAGTGTATGAGTGTGTGTGAATGCGTGTGTGGATGTTTTCTAGAAATGGGTTGCGGCTGGAAGGGCATCCGCTGCATTAAAAACTTGCTGGATAAGTTGGCGGTTCATTCCGCTGTGGCGACCCCGGATTAATAAATGGACTAAGCCGACAAGAAAATGAATGAATGAAAATAAACCAAAAAAAGTGAGGGCAAGTGAGGGGATATACGAACAAAAATGAATAAGTAGCACGGTTACATCATTCATTCCCTTATATAATTCAACAAACTAGTGGAAAAAAGGTTGCCAGGCATCAATAGTTACAGATTTGGCCTTATTAATCCGTGTTGTAACTATATGACGAAGGATATGAATGCAGTATTGTTTTTGTGCACGTGTGGTGTGAACCAATACTAAGACACCTTTAAACACAAAAGACATGCGCAGATGTTGTGAGTGGAAGGGGAAGACTCACTCTTGTTGTAGCATGTGGTCAACACGGCCTTGTCTGCCGGACTGCCGCTGATGTGCCAGATCTCTCCAGCATCGTGCAGGAGGACGCTCTTATTAATCATGTTATTCTCATCATCAAAGTCAATGATGTGGATCTGCAGGAGAGAAACAAAGCAGAGCGCTGAGGAGAGAGAGCGAGCGAGAGAGAGTCCTGGCGGCGGTTCAAAGCGCCGGGACTTCACTCGCAGATATTTGCTTTAATATGACAATAAATGAAATCTCAAACGCTTTTTAAACTTCACACACTCCTCCTGACGCTGATTTCCCAGCTTTTTTACTCCTACTTTGAAGTGGCTGCGTTGTTTGAACTGATTTTAGATGCAGGAAAGTTTCGTGAAGCGTCACAGATTTGAAGAGGGGAAAAATGCAGTGATACAGATGCTTCAAATGTGGCTTTCAGGAGACAGGTTGCTATCAAAAATCACCACCAAAATTTCTGACTAAACGCATGGACTGGACTGAAAGTTCATCAAGGGTTAGACAAGATTCTAGGTCTTTGAGCGAGAGGCTTTTGGGTCAAATAAGCAAGACCTGTTAGCAGGCCCGGATTAAGAATTCAGAGGCCCCTGGGCCCAATGTCTTGTAGGTCCCCTACCTGGCCGCACCCAATTGTTGAATTAAAAAATAAGGTTAATATAATGGGCCCTAGCAATGTGGCGCAAGGCACGGCGCAATACTTGTTTGCTAGTTTCAGTTTTGCGCAAGAGTGGTTTTGAGGCGTTGCGCTACGCTGTTTAAATAGCAAATGCATTAGCGCTCATTTGTGCGCCCATGGGCGTTCTGGTCTAAAAAGGAAGGTGTTCTGAGGCGGACCGCTGGCGCGTTGCTATTTTGAGAAACTAAAATAGATTTTTCATTAGACCAAAACAAACCCGGTCTAAACTCCGGCGTAGAGTTGCACCTCGCTTACACACTGCTTAATACACACAAGAGAGCAATAAATATCTTTACATATGAACTGTGGCGCAGTGGCCCAGTAGGTAGTGCTGTCGCCTCACAGCAAGAAGGTCGATGGGTTGCTGGTTCGAACCTCGGCTCAGTTGGTGTTTCTGTGTGGAGTTTGCATGTTCTCCTCCGTTTCCTCCGGGTGCTCCGGTTTCCCCCAGAGTCCAAAGACATGCGGTACAGGTGAATTGGGTAGGCTTAATTGTCCGTAGTGTATGAGTGTGTGTGTGAATGTGTGTGTGGATGGTTTCCAGAGATGGGTTGTGGCTGGAAGGGCATCCGCAGCATAAAAACTAGCTGGATAAGTTGGCGGTTCATTCCGCTTTGGCGACCCCGGATTAATAAAGGGACTAAGCCGACAAGAAAATGAATGAAAAGATGCTGTTAATTTGAGGGTATTTACATCCAAATCAGGTGAACGCTGTAAGAATTACAATCGTTTGCATATGTGCCTCCCACTTGTTAAGGGTCCAAAAGTAATTGGACAGAATAATAATCATAAATCAAGCTTTTGCTTTTTAATACTTGGTTGCAAATCATTCTTAAATCATTGAGCTATCAGGTAAGAATTAGGTGAGTTCAATAGTTTACATTTGTGACCTTTTATATAGTGAAAAGTATGTTGGAAGCATGTAACTATTTACTTACAGTTACAATGGGAGTCAATGGTTACATGCTTCCATTCATTTTCTTGTCGGCTTAGTCCCTTTATTAATCCGGGGTCGCCACAGCAGAATGAACCGCCAACTTATCCAGCAAGTTTTTACGCAGCGGATGCCCTTCCAGCCGCAACCCATCTCAGGGAAACATCCACACACACACTCATACACTACGGACAATTTAGCTTACCCAATTCACTTGTACTGCATGTGTTTGGACTGTGGGGGAAACCGGAGCACCCGGAGGAAACCCACGCGAAGGCAGGGAGAACATGCAAACTCCACACAGAAACGCCAACTGAGCCGAGGTACGAACCAGCAACCCAGCGACCTTCTTGCTGTGAGGCGACAGCACTACCTACTGCGCCACTGCCTCGCCTACATGCTTCCAACATTCTTCAAAATATCTTCTTTTGTGTTCAGCAATAGAAAGAAGATCATAAATGTTAGAAACAAGTCGAGGGTGAGTAAATGATGACAGAACTTTCATTTTTGGGTGAACTGTCCCTTTAAAATGTACATATCTAATAAGAATAAATGGTTACCTCATAGTAACTTAAGAGTACAAAAGTGTACCCTAAAGGTACAAAACTATGTGTGTGTGTGTGCATACGCGAGGCCATCGTTGGCTTTCAGGCAGCTGAGAGTTGGAGAGGAAGCCATTAACCTTGGGTTGGACTGCACTGAAGGAGAATTATTAGGCAACGTTATAATTTTATGGAGGGAGGCAATACAAATAAATTCCGACGGCTGGACAGGATAATTGGAGGCGTTGGAAGGTTGTGTAATGAGCGCTGGGCTTGGAGAGACCGGCTTGTGATTTATCAGCCTCTGCTCCACAGTGAATTATCACATGAGCCTTCTCTCTTGCCGTAGCACTGAAGTTCGCTCTCCCTCAAATGGTTCCAAATCTTTATCAGTAGCTGTGTCCCAAATCGCATACTTATGCACTATTCTACGCCATTTTGTAGTATTAATAGTGTAAGTAGTGCGTTCACACTGAAAACTCTAAAAATAATATGTGCACTTTAATTACCCGGATGATGCACTCATTCAGCCGCTAAAGTGTGGAATGAATAGCTGCGTCCCAAATGGCACACTATACACTATGCACTCATACACTCAACAGGATAGTATGTGTATGTAGTGTCGACCCAAATGGCACACTAATGTTTTTTCTACTAAGCGGAAATTCAAACCATTTCCCTGATGACGTTTGACGGTTGCCTAATCAGTGAAATAAACCAGGGGTTCCCAATCTTTTCAGCACGCAACCCCTAAAATAACAATGCCAGTAACTCGCGACCCCCAATATCCTCTAAGGTGGTTATAAATACAGAAAACTTGCATGCAATGGCGCGCGCACACACACACCAATAGACCAAAGTCTACTCTTCGTTTAATTTTTTTATGTATCTCAGTGCTGTAAATGGGCCAAAAAGTTTAACCTGGTGTTATAAAATGAATCTGCTGCATCTGACGCTATTGCTGTCTTAAATATAATGTATTTACCCCAGGGGTCGCAATCCAATAGAACAATTAAATAAGCTATTACAGTAACTATAAACGACTGTTTTTTTTCTCTTCAGTTGGTTATGGATAAAATATGGTAATTCTTATGGCCTAATAATAATAAGTAGATTTTTGGAAATCACCAGGCGACCCCCCTTCATTGTTCCGCGACCCCTCAAGGGGTCCCGACCCCCACTTTGAGAACCACTGAAATAAACGACCAAATTATCAAATAATACCTGCCGTGAGTATAACCGCATTCACCATCGGGAGGCGCTATAATCACTCACGTAGGAGAATTTTGCTTTCACCATCCAAAATAAATAAAGTTACACAACATGTGCGTCCGATAGCTCCGCCCCTTCCTCTACGTAAGCAAACCTGTGGTCGTTGAGTGCGTGAAGTGTCCATCATTACACACTTCATTTTAGCGGCTGAATGAGTGCATCATCCGGGTAATTAAAGTGCTCTTATTATTATTAGAGTTTTCAGTGTGAACACACTACATACACCATTTAAACTACAAAATGGCGTAGAATAGTGCATAAGTATACGATTTGGGACGCAGCTATGGACACTTCACACACTCAACGACCACAGGTTTGTTTACATAGAGGAAGGGGTGGAGCTATCGGACGCACATGTTGTGTAACTTGATTTATTTTGGATGGTGAAAGCAAAATTTTCCTACGAGAGTGATTATAGCGCCTCCCGATGGTGAATGCGGTTATACTCATGGCAGGTATTATTTGATAATTCAGTCGTTTATTTCACTGATTAGGCAATCGTCAAACGTCATCAGGGAAATGGTTTGAATTTCCGCTTAGTAAAAACAAAACATTAGTGCTCCATTTGGGACAACACTACATACATATACTATCCTGTTGAGTGTGTAAGTGCATAAGTACATAGTGCATGAGTGCATAGTGTGTCATTTGGGACGCAGCTAGTGTCTTTTTCTGTTGTAATCAAAAGCGAAACACTTTTACTGACATCAATAACAGGAATGAAATACTACAAAAGTCAATAGTTACAGGTTTCAGCATTCTTCTAAATATCTTCTTTTGTGTTTAATGGAAGAACGAAACTCATAGAGGTTTGGAACAAAGCATGGCAAAGTATCAAAGTTTGTTGCTAATGAGGGAGAGATGGTCACTAGTGGGCGGGGCTTTCCCACTTTGATGACACATAAGCTGCGTCCCAAATGGCACACTATACACTATGCACTCATGCACTATGTACTTATGCACTTACACACTCAACAGGATAGTATGTGTATGTAGTGTCGTCCCAAATGGCACACTAATGTTTTTTCTACTAAGTGGAAATTCAAACCGTTTCCCTGATGACGTTTGACGGTTGCCTAATCAGTGAAATAAACGACCGAATTATCAAATAATACCTGCCGTGAGTATTGCCGCATTCACCATCAGGAGGCGCTATAATCACTCTCGTAGGAGAATTTTGCTTTCACCATCCAAAATAAATAGTTACACAACATGTGCGTCCGATAGCTCCACCCCTTCCTCTACGTAAGCAAACCTGTGGTCGTTAAGTGCGTGAAGTGTCCATCATTACACACTTCATTTTAGCGGCTGAATGAGTGCATCATCCGGGTAATTAAAGTGCACTTATTATTATTAGAGTTTTCAGTGTGAACACACTACTTACACTATTTATACTACAAAATGGCGTAGAATAGTGCATAAGTATGCGATTTGGGACGCAGCTATGGACACTTCACGCACTCAACGTCGGCAGGTTTGCTTACGCAGCGGAAGGGGCGGAGCTATCGGACGCACATGTTGTGTAACTTTATTTATTTTGGATGGTGAAAGCAAAATTTTCCTACGAGAGTGATTATAGCGCCTCCCGATGGTGAACGCGGTTATACTCATGGCAGGTATTATTTGATAATTCAGTCGTTTATTTCACTGATTAGGCAACCGTTAAACGTCATCAGGGAAACAGTTTGAATTTCCGCTTAGTAAAATAAACATTAGTGCTCCATTTGGGACAACACTACATACATATACTATCCTGTTAAATGTGTAAGTGCATAAGTACATAGTGCATGAGTGTATAGTGTATAGTGTGCCATTTGGGACGAAGCTAGTGCCTTTTTCTGTTGTAATCAAAAGCGAAACACTTTTACTGACATCAATAACAGGAATGAAATACTACAAAAGTCAATAGTTACAGGTTTCAGCATTCTTCTAAATATCTTCTTTTGTGTTCATTGGAAGAAAGAAACTCATGGAGGTTTGGAACAAAGCATGGCAAAGTATCAAAGTTTGTTGGAACGTTACAGAAATGGCACACTGTCTATGCTAATGAGGGAAAGATGGTCACTAGTGGGCGGGGCTTTCCCCCTCTGATGACACGTACAAAAGGTAGAATGTCAATCAAAGTGTTTCTGCAGACTGTTTTCATCAAGTCTGATTATAAACAATACAATAATATGCTGTTTGACAATAGTAAACAATTGTTTACTATTAGAAGCTGCTTTTATTCACACACTGCTGACACACCACTGTGTTTAATCCCCTTATAAAAGTGATTTTTGCACAATAGGTTCACTTTAAATGTACACGAATTAACAGCACACATAAAAATAGACTCTGTAGCATCAGCACTGACACCATTATATCAAATTTGAGGATTCCAGCTGAATCCACAGCAGACACGCCATAATCCCATGCGTACGTTCACTCACCTGGTTATCAAATTTGAGTGACTGTGTGCCCACTAGAAACCTGATGGCATCTGTCTCAGCTGTCTGAGCTGTCAGAGCTCGAGCCTGCAAACCACAGCCCATGCATTAATGATACACACACACACACACATATATGACACAAAATGGCTGTCAGCTTTCCGGATATCATAGGTGGGTTGGTTCATTAACATATTTTCTGTCTAAAAGTAAGTTCACACAATAAAAGTAAACAGTACACTGTAAAGTTGACTCTTACTCTAACTTAAGTTAACCTTAAAGGCAGCACGGTGGCTCAGTGGTTAGCACTGTCGCTTCACGGCAAGAAGATCGCTGGTTTGAGTCCCAACTGGGCCAGTTGGCAATTCTGTGTGGAGTTTGCATGTTCTCCCCGTTTTGGCGTGGGTTTCCTTTGGGTGCTCTGGTTTCCCCCACAGTACAAACACATGCGCTATAGGGGAATTGTATAAACTGGATCGGCTGTAGTGTATGAGTGTGAATGCAAGTGTGTATAGATGTTTCCTAATTCTGGGTTTCGGATGGAAAGGTATGCGCTGCATAGAACATATTCCGGAATAGTTGGCGGTTCATTCCGCTGTGGCGTCCCCTGTTAAATAAGGGACTAGGCCGAAGGAAAATGAATGAATAAAGTTGACCTTATAAGGCAACTTGTTGTAGAGCTTTTTGATTTAACTCAACTTAAATTGACTCAACAGCAGTAAAAAAGTTAAAAGTTATGTGAACTCAACAAAGCCCTGAAATTTTAAGTTGAGTCAACTTTTATGGCTTTTTTATTGTTACATTGCAATCTAAACAAGCAGCTCACTAAATAACAAAAACTGCTGCTTATTTTGTTCATTAAAATTAAACAAATTGAATATATATATATACTGTAGTCTAAGTAAATAAATAATTTAAATAAACTATATTGATGTGTGGAAGGCGACGCAGTGGCGCAGTATGTAGTGCTGTCGCCTCACAGCAGGAAGGTCGCTGGTTCGAGCCTTGGCTGGGTCAATTGGCGTTTCTGTGTGGAGTTTGCATGTTCTCCCAGCGTTCGCAGTGGGTTTCCTCCGGGTGCTCTGGTTTCCCCCACAGTCCAAAGACATGCACTACAGGTGAATTGGCTGAATTGTCCATAGTGTATGAGTGTGAATGAGTGTGTATGGATGTTTCGCAGAGATGGGTTGCAACTGGAAGGGCATCCACTGCGTAAATCCATATGCTGGATAAGTTGGCGGTTCATTCTGCTGTGGCGACCCCAGATTAATAAAGGGACTAAGCCGAAAAGAAAATGAATGATGTGTGGGTTGCTGAACTGATGTAAAAATCAGCTTGTTAAGTATGACGTCACGCAAAGTAGTTTGGGATCTATCAAACTGTACAAAACGCTCAACAAATGGTACTTATAAATGTTAAGAAATCGATTTTTAAAAAATTGTGATCGCAATATTTTTTACAGTTGAAGTCAGAATTATTCGCCCCCCTTTGATTTTTATTTTCTTTTTTAATTATTTCCCAAATGATGTTTAACAGATTCAGGAATTTTTCACAGTATGTCTGATAATATTTTTTTCTTCTGGAGAAAGTCTTATTTGTTTTATTTCGGCTAGAATGAAAGCAGTTTTGAATTTTTTAAACCATTTAAAGGACAAAATTATTAGCCCCCTTTAAGCTAATTTTGTTGTCAATTGTCTACAGAAAAAAAACATTGTTATACAATAACTTGCCTAATTACCCAAACCTGCCTAGTTCATCTAATTAACCTAGTTAAGCATTTAAATGTCTCTTTAAGCTGTATAGAAGAATATCTAGTCTAGTTTACTGTCATCATGGCAACAGAAATGCCAACTGACCCAGCTGAGGCTCGAACCAGGGTCGTCTATATCTACATCTATAGGCGGCACGGTGGCACATTAGGTAGTGCTGTCCGTCGCCCCACAGCAAGAAGGTCACTGTTTCAAGCCCCGGCTGGGTCAGCTGGTATTTCTGTGTGGAGTTTGCATGTTCTCCCTGTGTTGGCGTGGGTTTCCTCCAGGTGCTCCGGTTTCCCCCACAGTCCAAACACATGCGCTACAGGTGAAATCATGAACTAAATTGACCATAGTGTATTGTGTGTGAATGTGAGTGTATGGGTGTTTCCCAGTACTGGGTTGCAGCTGGAAGGCCATCTGCTGCTTTAAACATATGCTGGATAAGTTGGCGACCCCTCATTAATAAAGGGACTAAGTAAAAAAATATGAATGAATATAGATAGATAGTAGATAGATAGATAGATAGATAGATAGATAGATAGATAGATAGATAGATAGATAGATAGATAGATAGATAGATAGATAGATATTTTTGGCACTATTGACATTTAATATTTATGTACACACACACACACACACACACACAAATACACCGCAATATAATGTAGTATATGCACTATACAATATAATTGAATGTAATGGTAATAACAGTAGGTAGGTGATATAATAAACATACATTGAGTGTTATTGAAACGAAACATATATCTCTATATTTATAATATAGGTACTAAAACATGCTTAATAACCATCTGATATGAAACTTGAAATAATAAAGCAGATTTAAAAAGCCATTGTATTTATATGAGGCTACTGTGTGCAAGAATATAAAGACAAATTATGAAGCCATTCAGTAACGTTACCTGAAACTCCAGGCCATAAATAACCGGTGCATCATCCTCCATCTTGTTTACCATTCAAGTATTTATATATCATGAAATTCAGAGATAAACATTCTCCTCTTTATCAAATACTAATAACACGTACAGCAGTTCCGCGAGAGTAAAAATGATGAGTACGCAAACAGCGCACGACAACTTACGTAATGCGCTTGGGTATGTAGTCAAGCTTTAGCGTAAGTTTGTTCGTGAATCCGCAGCGGGGATGTTTGTCACCTTTCGTACACCGTAGGGATCGTTTCTACGCTAGTGCGCATGCGTTTGTTTACACCGCTGTCATCTCAGCGTTCATTTAACTGAAGGTAAAATCATGTTTTTACAGTTTTAGTAAAGTACTGTTTCTGTGTAAAGACTGTGAAAGTCTTCAAAATGCCGTTCAGTCATTGAATTTAGTGTGAATTCATGTTGTCGTCACAGAGCTCTGTAGATATGCTAGCCTAATCATATTTGACTATGGCTTCTTCAGTATGTTTGTATTTCTGTTTAGCCCTGAGATGAATATGAGGATGATGAACCTCTGTTTTGTGTTGGTTAGAGACAAAGAAAGGGTTTCAGATATTTAAAATAGAGTTTATTTGTCATATCTTAGGTTTGCTTTATTTAATTTCATGCTAAATAGGCTAAATATATAAAGGAGAATTTTTGAATGCACTTAAATTTAACTGCACTTAACTGTATTTGTATAATACTTTAAAGCTTAAAAGCATATGTTTAATACTGCACTCCTAATGAAACACATAATTGTAAATATTGTATTGCATTTCGCAATTATTATTCATTCATTCATTTATTTTCTTGTTGGCTTAGTCCCTTTATTAATCCGGGGTCGCCACCGCGGAATAAACCGCCAACTATAGAGGTAAAGTTAGTTTTATATTCGCATATTCGTTCATTTAGAAGTCTATAAATTGTTTACCATGTTACTTTGAATATTCGATCGGAATTAGCATGCAAATATGACTTGAAAACAACGTTAACAATGTATTTTGACTGGGAACAATGTTGTACTTTGAAAGTCATTGGCTGCTAATATGATTTAGCTGTTTAGAGCTTGCAAATAATAATTTTCTGAAATTATATTATTAAGGGAAAAGTCAGAATGTGCGAATATAAAACCAACTTTACCTCTATCCGCCAACTTATCCAGCATGTGTTTTTACGCAGCGGATGCCCTTCCAGCTGCAACCCATCTCTGGGAAACACCCATACACTCTCATTCACACGCATATACTATCAACCGTTTTAGCCTACCCAATTCACCTGAACCGCATGTCTTAGGACTGTGGGGAAACCGGAGCACCCGGAGTGCTCATGAAGCAGTATTTCGAAAGCAATCATCACAAAACAATGTTGACTTTTTTTTTCGTAATAAAGGTACACTGTATGTTACAGCATGTATTTCTTTGTCACAGGGGCATTTAGTGAGCTTAAAGACTGCGTAAAATCAAAATGTACAATATTCATTGTGCAAGCTCTCATTGTTATATATTTTAGGATCAAATTTTTATTAAACAGGTGGAAAAATCGTGCACACATACAGATAAGAATAACAACCAACTGCAATTTCTATTAATACCCCACCCCTGGCGAAAAATGATAAATAATAAACAAATAAAAGGAAATAAATCAGAGCCAGAAATAAGAAGAGAGAGCAAAAATTAAATAAATAAATAAAAAACATAACAATTACTGAAGTAAATGAATTTACTTTTGCATTTAACTTCTCACAAGAACACTTTTAGCAATGGTAGGTACATTGGACTTTCACACATATGTAAATAAAATGAAAAAAAAAAAAATCACAATAACATATGTTTTATCTTCACATTATTATTCGTTAAGTGAATAACTAATCCGTGCAAGTTAATCCACTGGAAAAAAAACTTGTTTTGGTAATCTTCAATCAAAATTGACCATTTACCTCTGCGTTTTGAGCTGGTCCTTCTTTTGACGTCAACCTGAAGATTTCAATAGCAACTGTTTAGTAATATTCTTAACCACGCCCCTCTTACTGTTACTGGAATGATTTGCACAGCAAAGCTCCGCCCCCTACTCAATATTCAGTTTCAGTTATAAACACATCAGCACACTGAAATAAAAGTCTCACCCGACTCTGGTCTTTAATTGAAGTGATCGGTTTTATTTGCACCTGATGTACTGACCTGTGTGTGCTTTAATTGGGAATCACAGGGAACACTCAGGCTGGACTCATGGACAGCAGTGAAGGTCCAGCTCAGAGGCCCATCACTCTGGATATAGATGCAGGCATTGAGACCCCCGAGACCTCTGTCCCACCCCAGAATGACCTAACAGAAGCTTCATTTCGAGAGGAGAGCATCGATCTGGACGTCGAAAACTTTGCTTCACCGCAGGACGACAGCATTCACTCTGAGAGCCTCATGGACAAGCTGAACGACCAGATGATGGAGAGCGTGATGATTTCAGACTCGCCCAACAGCGAGGAAGAGGACGCGGTTCCTATTGACTCGCTTTTAGGTAGGCTCAATTTGTCTTGTTGTGTTTAAAAGCTTTAATTGCGATTTATGGTACTATCACGATATTGATCTAAAGGCTCGTTTACACTTGGTGGTACAGTATGGTACAATATTGTTCGGTACGGGTCACCTTTATCAGGCTTGTGTCTCTACTGCCCAATGACACCCTTCTGGCAGGCGTGGTGTTCGACAGAAAGCTGCAGTCGACGTCATTCTCGCTTGAGTTTCACATATCATATGAGAAGCACTTCTTACTAAACAAATGCTTTAAATAAATAAATACTTATGTATATGTTTATTACTAACCTTTCTATGAACATGATTTGATTATAACTGCAGATCAATAAAATAGCCTACTGTAACCTGTACTGTAACCTCTTCGATTATAGAAAATAAATAAATAAAACGTATATGAACACATTCAGAGTCTCTGAAATGTTACCGATTACAAATAAAAATACTTAAAACATACATTTAGGCCTTATTTGGGTTCATAAACGATATGAAACATATACAGTCAGTACAAACCTCTCATTTTTAAAGTGCTTTCACACCTGCCTTATTTAGTTGGGTTGAATCGCACTTGAGTTCGTTTTCTTTCTTGGTGCGGTTCGTTTGGGCAGGTGTGAATGTAGCGATCGTACTCGAGTGAGCACCAAAAGCGGACCAAAAAAGCGTACCGAGACCTGCTTGAAGAGGTGTTCTCAGTACGCTTTCAAACAAACCCTGGAGCGTTTCATTTGTGGTGCACTGTAAACCCTAATGTTGTCTTTACTTAAACAATTAAGTAAAGCCGACTGAACATAACTTAAAATTGAGCATTTTGGTTCTATCACTTAAAAATATGAGTATGAGTTAATTTAACGTATTTACCATGAAAATGCATAAACTTAAGATTCCAAGTGTAGTGAGCTCAAAATCATAATCAATCCTTTGAAAAACATAGGTCATTTTCACAAATGTAGTCTTGACTGTAAAATTCTAATATGTGCAATCTTTTATGTGCAAGGTCTTTTTTTAAATCAGAAAACAAATGGCTTAAGGTATATTAATGATAAAATAATAATAATAATAATAATAATATATAATAATAATAATAATGATATAATATGAATAAATGGCTACTTATTTTTTGTTGAAAATTTATTCATAGTATATTATTACACACGCATGCACACACATGCATATATATATATATATATATATATATATATATATATATATATATATATATATATATATATATATATATATATATATATATATATATATATATGCACACACACTGAAAACCCTAATATGTTGACTGAACTAAATTAATTGAGTAGACTCGTTGCCTCAATTTAATTGAATAATGGAGTCTCCCAAAACTTTCATATTTAAGTTTATTTAACTTGCCAGTTTTGTAGACTATACTTAAATTGTTCAGTTCACCAAACTTAGTATTAAGTAAAATAAACTTAAATATGATTAACTATGATTATGTTTAAACCGGCTTATAAAAGTGATTTTTGCATCATAGGTGCCCTTTAAGTCTTTATGCATTTGTTGCTGTGATGAACAACCACTGCCAATACAACAATCTAAATATTCTCAAAAAGCACTCTAAACGTTATTATAAAACATGATGAAAAATCAGGCCCCGTTTACACTAATGCATTTCAGTTTGAAAACGCATACGTTTTGCTACGGTTACGCCATCCGTCCACACTACGCCGGAGTTTTTGAGCGCCGAAAACGGAGCGTTTTGGAACCGTTGAAGAGGCCGATTTTATTCTGAAGCGCTGCTGATCCGTCTCAGTGTGAATGAGGGAAAACGGAGACATCTGAAAATGGAGGCGGGGCTGCTGAGATTCGCTACCTGATTGGGTCTTTTGTGTCATTGCATATCCTTCCCTAATTCGTCAAGCCGCTATCACATGACTATAACACATGGCTTTAACGCTACCGGAAGACAGCAGACCAGCCTTCACTGTAAACAACAACATGGGCACAGAAATGGGAGCGTTGTTTGCACTATTGTCTGTTTTTGGCGGCATTGTGCAGTTATTCATTTGTTACGTTTAGTAACAACTCGACCTCGTCGTCTGTCCACAAAAACACCTCTCTTGCTTTCTTTGCCATTGCGTTCATTGTTCAACCGGCGTTTGTTGACTAACAATAACTAAATACCGAGCGATACACACGCTTCCTGTTTATACTAGAACGCGCATGCCCAGAGAGCGCGAATAGTCACGTGATATACGTTTTTGGTGGCGTAGTGTGGACGGAGATATGTATAGGTGAAATGCTAGTGTGGATGCAGATCGTTTTTGATCTAAAACGCCGTTTTAAAACTAAAACGCACAAGTGTAAACGAGGCCTCAGTTACGGTATTTTGAACTGCCCAAGATATTAAAATGTTATGATATTGTGCTCATTATCATTATATGTTGAATTATTTATTATCGACATGTGTCTAGTTTTAGGGCAGAATGATGATGAAGAGGCGTCTAAAACACCTGATCCAGATGCAGAAGAGCCAAACAAAGATGATAGTGCTGATCATGAAGAAACATCTGAGGGTTTATTGGAAGAAGAGAAGCAAGAGGAGAAGATCATTCAGGCGGATGATGACAAAAGGGAAATCACTCCTCCAAACCTTGAAACTCCCGAATCTCAGGACGCATCCATCGAAATAAATACCATTTCAACCCCTAGAGAAGATCCCGTCCCAGTGTGTACGATCTTCAGCCAGGCAGCGCAGCCCAAAACACAAGCTCTGGTTCCCGACGGCTTCCAACCTACGCTTGTCAAATCTCCCAGTTTTACCACGGGCAGCACAGAAACCCCCAACAAACTCATCCCGCAGGTGTGCCAGCCGAGTCCCAGCCTCAGTAAGTTCTTCACGGATAACGGCGCGGTCAACCCTGCCTCAGACTTCTTCGATTCCTTCACGACGTCCACCTCTTTTATATCCGTCAGCAACCCGAACGCAGAGTCGCTCAATCCTCCGGAATCTCCTCAGGAAGCTGTACCAACCAGCACGTACTTTACACCAGCTGCGAACAAACCACAAGGGAGTCCTGTTGAGGTCTCAGCACCCATGAATAAGCTGCAGGCCGTGTTTTCGAGTGGAGATGACCCCTTTGCGAGCGCTCTGATCAATAGCGAGCTGGATAAGAGATACGATGCTTGGCTTCCCTCTGATGACACTAGGAAAGTGCTGATTTCGGTGGCCACACAGCAGATCAGCCCTGGTCAGATACCCAGAGAGCAGCTGGCCATGCCTGGACTCAAGTTTGACAACCTGCAGGTCAGTGCTGTTTCACAATACACTTAAACTAGGATTAAGAATGCTTTCACACCTAGATGTTTGATAGGAAACCTGGCGCTTTTGCATTATTAGCTTTGGACGTATATGAACACAGCAAGGCGAAGCAGTGGTGCAGTAGGTAGTGCTGTCATCTCATAGCAAGAAGGTCGCTGGTTCGAGCCTTGGCTGGGTCAGTTGGCGTTTCTGTGTCGAGTTTGCATGTTCTCCCTGGGTTTCCTCCGAGTGCTTCGGTTTCCTCCACAGTCTAAAGACATGCGGTACAGGTGATTTGGGTAGGCTTAATTGTCCATAGTGTATGAATGTGATTGAGTGTTTATGGATGTTTCCCAGAGATGGGTTGCATCTGGAAGGGCATCCGGCGCGTAAAAAAAAACACATGCTGGATAAGTTGGTGGTTCATTCCGCTGTGGCGACCCCTGATTAATAAAGGGACTAAGCCGACTAGAGAATGAATGAATGAATGAATGAACGCCGCAATCGTGCTCTGATCTGCGCCAAAACAATCTGAGATCACCTGAATGAGGTGTTATGGTTTAAACGAACTCTAAATCGGTTCGGTTGTAGTGAGAAAGCAATATTCAGGCTAGATCACAGGCAAAAAAAATCTGTTATCATCTGGTAGGACAAATAAAATGCTTTTTTTGAAGACTAAAGCCTGATTTATACTTCTGCGTCAAGTAACCGGCGTAACCCAAGGCGCAGGCAACGCGCGTAGCTGTGCATTTATACTTCTGCGCGCTGTCTCTGTTGGTCTGCATTAACACTTCTGAAACGCTAGTGGGCAGTGAGGTGTAAATGTTCGTCTGTGTCGTGTTTTGCGTTTCCTGAACACTTCCAGGATGTACAAGTGGCTCAAACTCGCTCATTTTGAGGCAGGAACCGGCGGACGTGCAACAACTTTAACTATGAGGTAAACACAAAACAAAACTTTTCATCCGGAGCTCCTTCACGGGACTCCACACTTGTAAACAATCGCTCGCGCCATTCGCGCGGCTCTCGGTCCCGCCCAGACTCGTCAGCGCTACCAAGCCGACCAATCACAGAGCTTACGCTACGCGTCGTTGCGACGTGTAGTTACATTTTTTGAGAGGTGCACGTCAGTGACGGCTACGGCGAAGGGTTATGCGTCAGCGTCGTAGCATACGCCGGTGTTTGACGCAGAAGTATAAATCAGCCTTAAGGGCCCTATCATACACCTGTCGCAATGTGGCGCAAGACGCGTCGCAATAGTCTTTTGCTACTTGAATCTCGGCGCAAGGGTCATTTTGAGGTGTTGCGCCACACTGTTTAAATAGCAAATGCATTTGCGCTCAAATGTGCGCCCATAGGCGTTCTGGTCTAACAAAGCAGGCGTGTTTTGGCGCGTTGCTATTTTGAGAAACTGTAAATAGTCTGTTCTTTAGACCAGAACAAAGTCGGTCTATTGTCTGGCGCAAAGTGCGCCTGGCTTACACACTACACACAAGATGCAGAGCAAATCGCAAATATCTTTACATATGAAAAATATATAATATATTAAGGATATATATAATAAGGATATATATAGGATATAAATATAAATGATTAAAATATTACAAAACATATTAATTTCTAGCCTACATGAATTTAAAACCATTGCCGTCATACTTTCTTCATCTCGGGAGGCTTTTTCAGTTCATTCAATTTGCTTTTGTATAATGTTATTATTATTAGCAGTATTATTTATTATATCCATATTTATATTTGTTTTATTAAAAACAAGCTTAGATTTGAACACTTGTCAGGTTTTAGACCATATGGGGCACAGCATGTGTTTAACTCAGTATTTTGAACACACTTCGTTATTATTGTTCATTTATTCGTTTGCTGGAAATTAGAACTGAATTTAGAAATAGTTTTGAAACAAATCTTTGCGCTTAACAAAGGAAATTAATTATTTTTAGGCTAATTGATGTCTGTGCTGCAAGGTTTCCCCATCCACGAGAGCACAAGCGAAAGTGAACTTACTTTACGTCATGTTAATAGCAATGCGCTTATGGCGCGACGCAGCTGGCTCTTAAAGGGAATGGGAGATGAGACTCTGATTGGTTTATTCTCGAAACACACCTATAACTCATTAAGAAAATAAACTCAACGCTTTTAGACCAAAGCAGATTTTCCCGTCCTTAAATTAGCAAAAATGCGTTCTGACACGCCCTGAAAGCGTTTGCGCCCTGCGTTTTGCGCTCTGCGCATGGACCGTCAAAATAGAGCCCTAAGACAGAGTGAATCATGTTGGTCAATGCTAGCTTAATGTATTAATGCACTGGAATTAGAAGTCAAATATATTTGTGATGGGTTAGCACAGTGAGTATCACTGTCACCTCAAAGCAAGAAGGTCGCTGATTCGAGCCTTGGCTGGGTCAGTTGTCATTTTTTTATGGAGTTTGCACGTTCCCCCCGTGTTAACATGTGCTCCGGTTTCCCCCACAGTCCAAGCACATGCGCTATAGGGGAATTAAATAAACTAGATCGGCCGTAGTGTATGTGTGTGAATGAGTGTGTATGGGTGTTTACCAGTGTTGGGTTGCAGCTGGAAGGGCGTCCGCTAAATAAAACAAACTGTATGCTGGATAAGTTGGTGGTTCATTCCGCTGTGGCGACCCCTGATTAATAAAGGGACTAAGCTGAAAATAAAATGAATGAATTAATGTATTTGTGATGTTTCTGATTCACAGGGCGATGCAGTGAAAGATCTCATGCAGCGTTTTCTGGGCGAGCAGGCAGCGATGAAGAGGCAGGTGCTCTCGGCTAACTCTGTGGAGCAAAACTTCTTGGGTCTCAAGCGGCTAATTGTGAGTAGTCAGTCATATTTGTTCTTTGTGTCTAGTGTTAAAAAACACTATCTGACAAAAATCTTGTCACCTGTCTAAGTTTTAGGAACAACAACTAATAAATTGACTTCTAGTTGATCATTTGGTATCAGAAGTGGCTTATATGAAAGGCAAAGGCCTCTAGATGACGCTGATTTGAGCTCAATAAAATCTGATCATGCATTGATTATTAATGATTAGATTAGGACAGTAAGATCTGACTCTGCTCAGACTAAAGTCTCATCACTGAACAGAAATAATGTCCAGTATAGAATATAAAGTCCTGCTGCAGTGGAGACAGAATGAATATTGTGTCTGACTCCATCATGAGCTTGGAGGACTGCATCCATACATCTCTGACATAACTCAAATCACTGATTAATAAAGTCATCTGGAATGAAGAAGAAAGCCTTCAGCAGGACTCCCAGAGTTCATCAAGACTCTTTGTGTTCATCTTCATCGCCTTCTCCTTCATCTTAACCCTGGACATCCTCAATAATGTTCATGTCTGGTGACTGGGCTGGCCAATCCTGGAGCAGCTTGAGCTTCTTTGCTTTCAGGAGCTTTGATGTGGAGGCTGGAGTATGAGGAGCGCTATCCTGCTGGAGAATTGTCCCTCTCCTGTGGTTTGTAATGTAATGAGCAGCACAAATGTCTTGATACCTCAGGCTGTTGATGTTGATCCTCCACTCTGCAGATCTCTCGCACGCCCCCATACTGAATGAACCCCAAACCATGACTTCTCTTTTACCAAACTTGACTGATATCTGTGAGAATCTTGGCTCCATGCTGGTTCCAGTAGGTCTTCTGCAGTATTGGTGATGATTGGGATGCAGATCAACAGATGATTCAGCAGAAAAATCCACCTTCTGACACTTTTACACATGATCAACTTGAAGTCAAGTTATTATTTGTTGCTCTTACAACTGGGGTCCTAGACAAAATTTTGTCAGGTAGTGTATGTTAGCAAACATGCTAAGTAATAGTATAAATCCACACTAGCAGTGTGATAAAACATTGTAAAAAAAAAAGAGCATATTAATTCATGTGTACATTTTTCAAAGATTCATTCTATCACTGTCAAAAACAAACTAAGATCATGTAAACAGGCTAGAATCCTGTTAGGTACTTCTTAATTAGTGTACAAGCCTGAAATATACACACACAACTTGCTAATGCTAGCCTGCAGTGTGCTTAACATATACATGCTAATCCATGGCAATAACAGCATGTTAGTGATACCTACCGGTAAAACTTGTTAGCCAATAGCCATGTAGCAAAGTAATCTATAAAAAAGATTAATACATAGCATAATACATGCTAATGGTTTGATATGATTGAATTCGATACGCTAAGCTAAGCTATTTTTTTTAAACAGTCTCTTAGAGTTAAACAGTTGACCATTTTTTAATCGATTCAGCCGTTTTCTTGTTCAAGTTTCAATGTCACTTTTAGCTTAGCTTAGCATAATGAATTAAATCGGGTTAGACCATTAGCATTCAGTTCAAAAACATTCAGAAAAGAGTTTTGATAATTTTCCTATTTTAAGGTCAAGTCTGCTATAGATACATTGTGTAATAAGACAGACGGAAATGAACAATGATGTAATGCTAATGGTCTAATCCGATTCAATTCACTATGCTTAGCTAAGCTATTTTTTTAAGAGTTAAACAGTTGACCATTTTTGAGTCCATTCAGTCGATTTCTTGTTCACATTTTGGGGTCACTTTTAGCTTAGCGTGATGAATTGAATCAGATTAGACCATTAGCATTTCATTAAAAACTAAAAAAAAAAGCCTTTTGATAATTTTCCTGTTTAAAGCTTGAGTCTTCTGTAGTCACATCATGTAATAAGAGAGATGAAAAATGAATAATTACAAAATGCTAATGGTCTAATCTGATTCCATTCCTTATGCTAAGCTAAGCTAATTTTAAGCTTCTTTTTAGAGTTAAACAGTTGACTATTTTTGAATCTTTTAAGCCCATTTCCTGTTCACATTTCGAGGTCGCTTTAAGCTTAGCTTAGCAAAAGGAATTGAATCAGCTTAGGCCATTAGCATTTCGTTTAAAAAAATCAGAAAAGAGTGTTGATAATTTTCTCATTTAAAGCTTGAGTCTTCTGTTGTCACATCATGTAATACGGCTGATGGAAAATGAACAATTATGATATGCTAATGGTCTAATATGGTTCAATTAACTATGCTAAGCTAAGCAATTGTATGAACATTTTTTAGAGTTAAAACAGTTGACCATTTTTAAATCCATTCAGCTGATTTCTTGTTCATGTTACAGGCTCACTTTTAACTTCGCATAATGGATTGAATCAGATTAGACCATTAGCATTTAGTTCAAAAACATTCAGAAAAATTGTTTTGATAACTTTCCTATTTTAAGCTCAAGTTTTCTATAGATACATTGTGTAATAAGACAGACGGAAATGAACAATGATGTAATGCTAATGGTCTAATCAGATTCAATTCATTATGCTAAGCTAGCCATTTTTTTTAAAGGTAAACAGTTGACAATTTTTTAATCCATTCAGGTGATTTCTTGTTTCATTTTAGGGTCACTTTAAGCTTAGCTTAGCGTGATGAATTGAATCAGATTAGACCATTAGCATTTAATTAAAAACTCAAAAAAAGCGTTTCGATAATTTTCCTATTTAAAACTTGAGTCTTCTGTAGTCACATCATGTAATAAGAGAGATGAAAAATGAACAATTACGAAATGCTAATGGTCTAATCGGATTCAATTCATTATGCTAAGCTAATTTTAAGCAATTTTTTAAAGCTAAACAGTTGACCATTTTTGAACCCATTCAGCTGATTTCGTTCACATTTTGGGGTCACTTTAAGCTTAGCTTAGCTTAGCTTAATGAATTAAATCAGATTAGACCATTAGCATTTCAATAAAAACTCAGAAAAAGAGTTTAAAGCTTAAGTCTTCTGTAGTCACATCATGTAATACGACTAAAGGAAAATGAACAATTACGAAATGCTAATGGTCTAATCCGATTCAATTCATTATGCTAAGCTAAGCAATGTTTCTGAGCATTTTTTTTTTTTTGAGTTAAAACAGTTGACCATTTTTAAATCCATTCAGCTGATTTCTTGTTTACATTACAGGCTCACTTTTAGCTTAGCTTAATGAATTGAATCAGATTAGACCATTAGCATTTAGTTCAAAAACATTCACTAAAGAGTTTTGATAACTTTCCTATTTAAAGCTTGAGTCTTCTGCAGTCACATCATGTAATACTGATGGAAAATGAACAGTTACAGAATGCTAATGGTCTAATCCGATTCAATTCATTATGCTAAGCTAAGCTAAAGATGACTCGTCAGAACAAAAAAAGCAGATGAATGGATTCAAAAATGGTTAACTGTTTAACGCTAGACTTGTAAACTGAGCCTTTTGGTGGAGAATTCCTTAAAATGCCTCTCTAAAATTTTAAATAATCATTTTAAACATATTTATTCAATAATTAATTATTCATTTATTTTGTAGTCCCCTCTCATTCAATCGTGTAGTACAGTATGTGCGCTGTGTGTGCATGTGTGTGTGTGTGTGTCGTATGCCGAGTGCCAGCTGCAGCTCTAAGGGTTCAGAATTACTGCCTCACTGATTTGCCTCTGAACACGAACAACACACACACACACACAGACGTACACACACACAGACGCACACACACA